>NC_052957.1:12945972-13172770 GCF_013358895.1 Oreochromis aureus | reverse complement strand
TGGTCATGTGATTGACTTACCACGACTACTTTATTCTTCCTCAGTCAAACAGCAGCACTCATGCGATTGTTTTGCCCCTGAGCTCCAGGTGTTGTGCTAGTGATCGTGATTACCGTCGGCGGGAGCGCGCAGCTGCTTAAAGCTGTAGCGTCCAGATTACTTACAGCTACTTCCGTGCAGCTGATATAAAATGCGGTAAGCTGAACACAGCTTCAACTGTTTGTTGAAAAATAGTAACGGACCGCGTTACCTTGTTAGTAACTGTAACGGCGTTGTAACGATAGGAATAGTAATTAGTTAGATTACCGTTACTGAAAAAGTAACGCCGCCGTTAATGCTTGCGTTACTTGTAACGCCGTTATTCCCATCACTGTACATGAATATATGTATATATATATATATATATATATATATATATATTTTTAAATTTGTTTATTTTTCTGTTTGCACCATTATGTAGTATCCCAATAAAAAACATTTTTTCATCAAGAACGTAAAGGATACTCTTCAAGAGAATAGAGGTTCGAAAAGGATTTTATGATTTTAAATCTAACTAGACAACAATGAATTTGTGTAAATTGACAGCTTCCTTTTGTACACTTATGTATTTTAACTTTTCTTCCACTGCACGCCAAGATAAGATGGTCAATGTGCCTCTGCCTTATATAAGCACCAAACCCTGGGAAAGTAGGTACTAAAGTAGGTAAGGGACTCCTTACCTACTTTCAAGGAGATGGTTTATGATGACTGTCAAACCATAAAGAAGATATAGCCTGTTGCTGAAACTAGAGAGTATGGTCTGCTCATTTTTATTTGCACTTCTATCTCAGAACAGATGCTTGCTGACATTATGAACAAAAACAATAATAAGAGAGGCAGACAAATGGAAAATCATTGGATTTTCTACATGTCTCATGGGGATTTAAGCAGTCGTTCATAGACCGAAAAGTATGCTAATTTACAAATGGCACTCTTGTTACAGTTTTTAGTGAAAACTGACAGTCACATATGTTGAAACCACTAGCTTATTTTTTATCTTTTGTTTGCCTGTTTTTTTACCCTTTGCTGTTCTCCCTTAAGTCGTGACTTAACTACTGCCGCGGAGAGATTGATGCAGCTTTAGGGTTTTTGCTTCTAAATGCCACAACTTTCCCCAGACACAGTGGAAAGCTAACCTTTCTGTTGGAGTTAATCTTTATAATGATTGTGGATTATTAACAGTCATTAGGGAGACTGGCTAATGAGTAACACTGTCAGTTTTCTTTCTATTGGAGAGGGAAGAATAGTGGTGGAAAAGACATTTGAAGTGATATCTACCTTACTAACACCAGTGTCTACTCTGACTCATGTTATAGCTTCCTTAGCTGTCTATTCTGTCTAAAATTACTGCCACTAATTTGTAGCAAAAGGGCAAATTTGGTAAGAAGAAAAAAAACTTGTAGAAATTACCCATTCTTGCTTCTCTACAACTTGTCGTACGCTGAATAAGCCGGTTTGGGTTAGGTCATTTTTTTACCCTGTCTAAGGGGAGGAGAAGCAATATCTGGGTGTGGGACAGGCTCATCCTGGGCATTCTAATACTGTGACAGCCAATTCTAACAGCACCTACAGAACATAATGAAAAATCTATAAACTTCTGAAGTGATTTTTTTTTCCAAGTTAGAAACTATTTAACAAGTGTACCCTATATTAGGTTGACGTGGACTCATTCTCTATTGTGCAAGGTGAATATTACTTGTTAACACCAATATCTAATCAATTAATCAATAATATGACAGCAACTTTTATGCATGTAGACAAGACTTAATCAATGGATTTTATAGGGTTTATAGAGACGCATCAAAAGAAGGGAAAATATGTAGTTATCTGGACAAAAAAGCCTTGTTGATGGCAAAGGTCAGAGGAGAATTGTCAGACCGCTTCAAGCTAATAGGAAGGTGACAGTAGCTCCATCCATCCATCCATCTTCATTTTACGAACCGGGTCGCGGGCAGCAGCCTAAGCAGAGAAGCCCAGACCTCCCTCTCCCCAGCCACCTCCTCCAGCTTATCCGGGGAACACAAGGTGTTCCCAGGCCAGCCGAGAGATATAATCTCTCCAGCGTGTCCTGGGTCTGCCCTGGGCCTCCAGGTGGGACCCGGAACACCTCACCCAGGAGGCGCCCAGGAGGCATCCTTATCAGATGCCCGAACCACCTCAACTGGCTCCTTTCGATGTGGAAACTTGAGCCCCAGATGGATCACCCTATCTCTAAGGAGAGGCCAGCCACCTCGGAGGAAGTCATTTCTGCCGCTTGTATGCGATCTCGTTCTTTCGGTCACTACCCACAGCTCGTGGCCATAGGTGAGGTAGGGACGAGATCAACGGTAAATTGAGAGCTTAGCTTTTACACTCAGCTCCCTCTTCACCACGACGGACCCGGTGCAGCGTCCCGCATCACTGCAGCCGCAGCACTAATCCGTCTGTCGATCTCTCCGTGAATCGCTACCTTATCGTGGTGGAGGGGTTGTGTGTCCCAGGGATTGGGGCTAGCTTTTTCCCCTGGTAGGGTCTCCCATGGCAAATTGGTCTTGGGTGAGGGACCAGACAAAGAGCGATTCAGAAGACCCTTATGAAGAGAATATCGAGGGAACAGTTTACCCTGCCGGGATAGGGTTACGGGGCCCCGCCCTGGAGCCAGGCCCGGGAGGGTGCCCGAGGCGGCGTCTGGTTTAGTCCATGGGGCCCGGCGGGCACAGCCCGAAGAGGAGACATGGGCCCATCCTCCCGCAGGCCCACCACCCGCAGGAGGCGCCATAGGGGTCGGGTGCATTGTGTGCTGGGCGGCGGCCAGGACAGGCCCTGGCGGACTGATGGCTGCCAAGACTGGCAATAGATGACAGTAGCTCAAATAACCAATTGTTACAACCAAGGTATGCAGAAGAGCATCTCTGAACACACAAGTTGATCTTTGAAGCAGATGGACTACAGCAACAGAGTTTGCATGCAAACTAAGAAGGAAACTTCAGTTGGATCGCCAAAACCTGGTAGTAGAATACTGGAAAAGCATTGCTTGGTGTGATGAGTCTCAATTTCTGCCTCAACATTTAGATACAGTAGTAGGATCAGAATTTGGCATAAACAACATGAAAACATGGATCCTTCCTGCCTTGTATGAGTGGTTTACAATCCTGGTGGTGTTGGAAGATTGTGGAGAGTATTTTCTAGACACATCTTGGCCCTAAAATCTTTGAGGAATGTATGTATCCATGGATGCATTAAGAGAGACTGTTTATAAAAGATTGACATGGCCCCCTTCATGAACATTGGAAAAAAGTTGTAAGACTTTAGCATACAATTCCACAATGGCTTCACTAATCAGCTCCATTGATTGATTGATTGATTGATCAGCTCCATCAGTGTTTTATCTTTCTCTCTGTCTCTTTTCTTACTGATATGTAATGTATCTGTAGCTTAATGGGTACTTTTAGTTTAAACTTCAAAAGTTAAAACTTAATTTCATTCATTCATTGTGGCAGGGTGTGGTTTGTGGCTCAGCTTCAGAGGAAGGGTGGAGCAGTGGGTTCAGGATGTGGTGTCAGGAGAGGCTGACCCACACAGCTGTTCTTCATCACCTGGTCATGCCTTCCCTATTTCAGCAGGATGCCAGGACCTGACAAGAGGGCTGTTTGTGGTGTTTGGCGTGGAAGGATGTAGCTGGAAAGCTGCGCCAAAGAAAACATGTTGTGGGAAACACTGAAAATAAAGCCTTCAATGTGAGACGCCGTGTGCGTGGGTCCTTTGTTTTGTCGCATTCGTAAGCACAAGACTGTAGAAAGCACATACAGTATCAGTAACCCGGTAGGCTAAGTCTGAGATATTACACTCATAAAGATTCTTAAAGGTAATACATGCATGCAGCCCTCGCTCTTTTACACATTCACAGCCTGCACACACCTACAAGCACAGTTACCATTGCTCCTTTGTGAGTGATCTTTAGCCCTTATAGCTACTTTGTCCATTTGTGTGTGTGTGAAAAAGAAAACGGCTGCAGCCTGGGGAACTGAGGCAATTGCGTCTGCATCTAGATTGTTTCTGTTTTTTTTTTTTAATCTCAGAGGGAGTTTGGTTTAATCCATTGTAATCATAGAGTCCTAGGGGACTGATAACGATAGTTCATAGACTGAAGACAAAAACCATTCCTCTTTCCTTCTCATCCCCTACAGCCTACTTCCCCCCAAAAGCACAACCTACTTGTCACCTGCTTCCTGGCACTCAAACAGTAGGATTATTCAGTACCACATGTTTGGCTTTATGTTAAGTTGGTTGACCAGGCCAAACATTTCTTGTGGTTGACAAATGTCTGTGGACTTCTTATATAATCACACAAAAAACCCAAATCAATCCACAAGGAAATGCTGGATTATGCTTGCAGTGCATTCAGCCAAGGTGACTTAGAAGTTTTGATCATGTTTATGTTTATTGTTATTTGCTTTCACAGCAACAGCTACGTCATCTGTATTAGAGGGAAAAAAAATCCTAAAGTTTAGTGTCATTACATAGAGATGGAATTCTCTGTGGGTTAGTATTTTCTGAAAATTCAGGAAGTCGAGGGTGGGGCTTGGTCTGGCAGACATGTGTAATTGGTCAGTCAGCCATCTGTGTAAGTCATCAGAGAGTCAGTCTCAGTGTCTGCACCTCAATATATGATTTATATGGTTTGCAAGTCAATACATTATATGTAACTTACATTTGACTCAACTTTTCCAGAAATACGCTGTATATACCACAGTCAACAGTGTAATTAATGGTGCTGAAAGAGCTCTTGATGTTGATAGATAGGGTAACAGTATTAGACTTGCATAATGCCTCACTTGAGATCATGCGCCTTGGGACCTAGAAACAATGTATGTGTAGCTGTATGTGGATCTCCACAAATCTCAAAGTAAGACAAAGACAACAAGTCTCTCACTTTACTGTTGAAGCTTTGAAATATTACTCCTCAAAGGCATCTTTTATTTTTCTTTTCGAGAACACCGTGAAAAATAAACTCCTGAGAGATTTTCAAAGTACCTTTTGTCAGGTGTTTTTTACACTCTATGATAGCCTGATTACTATTCATGTCATCTCTTCAGGGCTGTCACATTTCGCTATATCAGCTGTTTGGAGAATGACTGGTTCTGATGGCTCTCTTTTCTTCTTGATGTTCCTCGCCAGTTGAGTTTGAGGAGAGGGGAAAAAAGAAGTAAAGAGAATCCGTGAGGCTGGTTGAACCCTCCTAGATCACTAATGAAGATGCAAACCGTAATGCTAATTCAAAGTTAGAGATCCCCTTGAATAATGAATGAATTAACATGAATGGCCTGATTTTGATTCTGTATATGCACATATTGTATCTCAGTGCTTGAAAATAGACTTTGAAATTCACTGTGGATATTTGACCTAAGTTTATTGTTACTAACAATAAACAAGACTTTGTGTTTTTTTGTTGGTTTTGTTTTTTGGAGTCGTGCCTAACCCTAATTAAAAGGCTTCTGGTCTTCTGCAGCTTTGAAGTTCAAAACACTTCATCTGCTCTTTGACTTGATTTATTGGTGTATCGATATTCGTTTGTACTTGTATGACTGGATCAAAGCATTTGTCTGCCTATATTCTTTCTACTGGGATGCATTTCTTTTTAGACACAAAGCATTGCACTAATTTTATCAAAGCAAAAATGTTGAGGGATTGCAAGATATTCAGAGCTCCTGATGGGAGTTATGACCTCTGGTGTGTACTTTTATCAAAAAGATACAAGTGAATTTCAAGTCCCATATCTTCCTTTCAGCCTCAACCTTTTTTTTTGTTATTATTATAAGATCAGAAAATGGGGGGAAAAAGAAACAAAAGTCTCTGCGGGTCAAAAGGCAGAAGTCCAAAGCAAGCCAAGTCACTCGATACAAGCAGAAATTTGCTTTTTTATGAGTTAAAGTAGATATAAAAGAGCAAACATATTTCATTCAAGTTTTTTAGATAACTAAGGCATTTTAGCTTAGGTTGGTAAATTGCAAGCAAACTCTCAAACAAAGCTCACACATTGTTGATTTTTTTTGTAGTAAAAAAGGGAAAGCGGTTCAGTGCATTTGTTTTATTTATCCTTAATACCAAATAGGGGATAACTACAATATGAATGCACGGATATCTAAGCACACATCAAGCTTCGGCTTCACTGTTTCTGACTGTAACGAGAAAAAAATGTGCTGTGTCATTTGTAAATGACCTCAGGCTTGGTAGTATGTCAGTAAGTGCTTAACGTTTCTTCAGTGGGTGTAATTGTACAGTGACAGTACATTGACATATACTGAGGGTCTTCCAGTGCCATTAATATCATCATCCTTATACCCTTTATATTATATGCTTTTGGCCACCTTTACTGTTTAAATAATGCTGTTGTTACACACTTCAATGACCTCCCTTTACCTTTATCACACTGGCCTTCTTCCTGTTTTTCTGTTACTTACTCATCCATTGCCTCCCTTGCTTTACTCCTCCCTCTTGTATTTTCCTTCTTGTACTTTCTTCTATTCTCCATCTCCTTCATGTCATTCTGTTTGATATTTTTTGTCACCCTCTTCTTTTGCCACTTTCCCAGTCCCTCATTCCTGTTCATGTTAATTATATCACCTTCCATGTGTGTCTTGTAATACCAAGATGTTTTACTTTCCATTCATTGTTTTTCGCTCTTCTCTATTTTTTCCGCCTCTTCTTTCACTCTCACTCCATCTCCCTCTCTGCCTCGCCCTTTTTGAAAGGAGGTGATAACACCTAACTTTGCTCAATGCTGTTCAGTCAGGGTTATCTTGTTCTTCTTCCCTTATCGCTGACACCACCTCTTATTCCCACGCAACAACCTCCACTTTGACTCAAATGGCTGCTTTTCTGCGCCATGTATCCCATAAGAGTGAAATAATTGTTTACGATTCAGTGCCCAGTGAAATTTGCTTTCAGAGAGTGAGAACCATTTATTGAGGCGCCGCTTGCAACACTGATATTTCTCTAACTAGAGTATCATAGGTATCATTAGTGTGTTTTTAAAAAAAAATATTTTTCTAATATATTCTTGTTAGTTGTAATTTGTTGGTTTTAAACACCCTGACAGAGATTGTGAGGTTACTTCATTAATATTAAATACTAAATTCCTTGCCTTTATATACGTATGTCTGATAAATGCACCACTTTTTGAAGAGTTTGCATAGCTGACTAGACTACTGCAAGTATCCAGCTCCAACAATACTTTTTGAATCCCTGGATAAAGTATGTATTAAGGCAGATATGGACAGATATGGTCCTGTAAAACTGCATTCACCTTATCAGCCCAAATCACCCCCAACAAACTGAAACTTTATCTCAGTATTTCATTTATCTGATTCTGTTGGCAGTCAGGTTCCCTAAGGTCCCCGTTTCATTTTTTTTTTCAATATTTCATTACGATTCACATCTACACATGCGCACCTCTTGATGTAACGCAGTGCAATAAATTAAAAAATCAAAATGGATAACTTGGAAAAACCAAAATAAAATGAATAAGTAAATAAATACCACAATCCTTCAGAACTTAGTCAGACCTCAGAAAGGTTATCCTCCATTTCTTGAACTCATTCTTCCAGATATTTTCCTATCGATTGCCACCAGGCTTTGTATCTGATCACTTTAGCATATAATTATTATTATTATTATTTTTACAACCTTATCAGATCATTCAATGACCCAGTGATGCTCTTTGAGTGATGCTGTTGTTACCCTCTGAGATAGAAGTGTGAGGTTAAAGGTACTGAGGATGAAACAACAACAACTTTGAATTGACTTGCAGTGACCTTTTCCTCTTTGGGGCTGAGTGGAAACATGTATGTCAGAGAAACTAGGGTTCTGCATTCAGGCCAGTAGCATTTGAAGATCCAAATGGGAAGGTCTGTCCTGTGTCACAGAGTATAGTGGGATGTTAGCATGTAGTGCAGAAAAGGGAGAACACACTTAACTTTGTTTTGTTTTTTTGCATTAATAATGTATTTTGCATATTTGTTGCAAAGTGCTATGACTTTTAATATTCAAATCTAGTATCTTTTTAGAATGTTGAGTATTACAAAAATAATGGACAATTAAAAAAATTGTAGAATTTATTTGATGATCCCTTTTACAATTTATTCTGATGTAGCACTTTTTCTTTTAAATAGCAAAGCAATCAATGTGACAAACTTAAAAGTATATACTGTGAGGTATCTTCTACATAAATGTTACAACAATACTCCTCTTGAAAACTTGTAGTTCTTGTAGTTCTCTGCTTAACAGTGGACTTTAGGTGTAACTTATATGTATGTGTATCTGAGGGTGTTTATATGTGGGGTTATGTATGTGCATGGTCAGATCCCGGTCACATCCAGCACGAAATGATTTATTTACCTGTTGGAGGTCTATCATCAGGGTGAGCAGTCACAATACATTTGGCTATGGCCCCATAAATCTCTCAGGATTATATTGACTGCTTATAGTGAGCTAATTATTGATGCTAACTGCCTATAATGCTGCCAGCGCCTAAAGAATTATCGGTGCCGCACAGAATAAACCTTCCAACTTCTGCTACCATGTCACTGTAGAAACAGTGCAGGCTTTTGTACAACAGGGTGGAGTAATCATGTATGTATACAGCATACAGCATTCTTCGAATAACAAGACCTAAGTGCACCAGTGTGAATATATTTTTGTTTTTCTCTAATCCACACAGGGTCAACAGTATATATCTAGTCTCAGATATATACACCCCCAGTAGTATTTGGTTAAATGCCCCTTAGCATTTTGCACCTCTACATGTTGTTTTTCATAGCCATCAACAAGCTTCTGTTGTAATTCTGGTTGGATATTTGACCACTCCTCTCTGCAGAATTGGTGCAATTCATTTTAAATGACCCTGCTACCACCATACTGTATAGTTGGTACAGAGTTCTTAGGTCTGAAAGCCTCACCTTTTTTCCAGATGGCATTTGGCTGCTCTACGTGTGCACCCAGTTCTTGTTTTTTCAAGTATGCTGTATAATCATTCCACCCTGGAAAAAGAACAGTTCGAAGAAATCATTAAAATCCAAAATTACCATAACATCCATGACGCATATGTAAACTTCTGATGACAACTGTGTAACATAGAGAGATGAAAAATGATTAAATATTTTAAAAAACTTTTTTTTAAAGTTCCTATCTTGGTTTTATACTTTCTCATTTTGCAAAAAAAAAAAAAAAAAAGCTTTTGATTCTCTTGCTGAACAGTACAAGGTCTGTTTATGCACTTCCATTTTCTATTGAAAACAGATTTTCCCTTAAAGGCTGCAAAGACCATGAGCTGTAAGACATTAGAAGTAGAAGGCCCTTTATCTGTGGAAACTCAAGCACTATTATAAATACCAACATGAGACATTCGAGAGTTACCACCAGAGACATCTAAAAAATAACTAATTTATTAATAGTTTGAATGGGAATAGAGAGAAAGGGAAGAACAAACATGTTTTTATCTTTCTTTTTTTTTTTACCTGATCCATTCAAGTCCCAACTCACACGCTGCTCATTTCACACTCAGATACCCCAGGTGTTGTTAATAGAGGTCACACAAAAATGGGTGTCCAGTGGGGCTTTTACCCACTCTTGTGTCTAACACTTCCCCTTAAGGATGACGAAAGGATGACGGATGACATCCCCTCAAATAGATATATCTGCAAAACAAACACTGGGAGTGGGACTGAGTTTTTGTGTGTTTGTACAATTGATATTTGCTGTGTTTATGTTGTGTATGGGAAACTTTACCATTTAATTCTTACTTTTAGATATATTTTTAACTTATATTTTATAACTTTTCCATGTCTGTTATTCACTGTCAAAGGATTAAAAGTACAGGATGTGTGTTTGTCTTTATGCTGGTGAGTATGCATTGAATCATATCGGCATGCTTGCCCGCACAGCTTTTTCAAACAAGTTTAGCTTATCTTGATAACCCTATGCTCAGTGTTCCAGTGTGTATTTCTTTTCTCTGGTACTTTATCTGTGTCTTGCTGTCTCTCTTCCCCACATTCTCCCTACCGTCAGTGATATACCAGACTGATGTGATGGCCCAGCAACACGTTGGACCACCCCACCATTTGACACTATTGACAAATAGATAGCTGGCCAGTGTGTCAGGCCTGTGACCCTGTCATTGCTTAGCTAGACTGATTGGATTCTATTTGTCCCTGCAGAGGAAAGGCACCGATTACAAACAGATAAACAGAGTGGGACTGCATGGCGGCTGGCCAGCACTGACTGCCTGAATCCCCTGTGACAGGAGAAGAGATTGAGAGTGTGTGAAAGTGGTAGGCTTGAAAACAGAGAGTTTCAAGGCTAGGTTGTTTACTGCAGCAGTGCAGCAAGGATGATTGAGGTAGCACAAAGCATGACGTGTCTGAGTTTTTAGAGATTAGATTCTTTTCTTGAAATTTCAGTTTGTCTTCAGTGTGTTTTATGTCACTTTGTCAAAAAGAAAATGAGCAAACACTCTTACTGTATTTGTGGAATAGATTATGCTATAATGGCTTTTGGCTTTCCTGAAGCTACTACACTAACTGAAATACTTTATTTTGGATTTCTCGCATCACATACAATTGGTGCAAAACTTATTCAATTCATTTTTATACATTTTCAATAAAACTTTGCAAGATCAAGTTCACAGTTTGCTTTGATCTTGCATTTTGACCACAAAGGTATTTATTTTAATGTCTATGTGCCTAAAATTGATTCATTTACTTCTAAGAAAAATATGTAAAAGTTGTTGTAGGCACTTATTTGAAAGACTTTTGTTAAAGCCTTGCAGTACTTCAGCAGTAACCAAAGATGGCAATCTGCTGTATGGTGAATGAAAACTTCCAAGGAACAGTCATTGCAAAGTTGATTATTGTTGTAACTTGTTTTTGGTGATTGAAATCTTTAAAAACTTTTCTGGTGCTAGATCTACGTAATATAATAAAAAGGTGAAAAACTGAATGTATTAATTTCCAAAAGTGAAAAAAATAAATGTTGTGCTTGAATAACAGAAAAAAAGCCTCCAAAACTGTAATTTACAATGATCTAAATCAACAACAAGTAAGTCAGTTTTTACTCTGTCTTTTATTGCTTAAAAATTTGTTAAAGCAAGCTTAAAATATATTGAAAAGGCTGTGTGTCATGCCTTACTGCATGACCTACAAAAGTGTGTGTGTGTTTGTGTGTGTTACACAGGCTTGCATAACATACAAGCTAAACTGGTTAATTAAGTTTTTGTTTTTTTCCCCCTGTTTTGTCTGCATCGTTTCTGTTTTAGTCAGGGTTTGTTGGAATTATTTTCTATCTTGACTGTGTATTATGGTGTATCCAAGGTGGGCTAATGATGAAGAGTAATACCTCTTGTGAGGCTAGGCCCTGTTAACTTGGCTCTATGGTGAGTCACAATGACAAGAGACTTCACGGGCCATAAACTGAGAGGGATGAGAGTTGAAAATGGCCGACCGTCTCAATTTTCTGCCACACTGGCTCCTCTCCTCATGTGTATATATATATATATATATATATATATATCTATGCATGCTACTACACACTCATTCTCACCAAGCACTCTCACATATACACCACATAACACAGATCCTGACATGGGGATATTGGAAGTCCACCTGATGGTTGGGATAAGCGTGTACAGAAATGAATTCAGAGTTCAAGTTAAGTGGCCCATACACATGCGCATTTTGTGGTTGCTTGTGGAATATTACTAGGCAGGCTGAACAGAATGGCAGCTTCATTATGATTGCTGCTGGCATATCAGGTCGCAATTATCAACGCTGGCTTATTCACTCTTTAATTGCCTCATTTAATTTGTTCACATTTGGTGCCGAACAATGTCAACCTGCTGCAGTTGAAAGTGATTTGCTCCCAGCACATCTAACATACACAAGCAGAACCACAGAGCTTCTGTGCTCGTGTGTGTATGTGTGTGTGTGCGCACATGTAGATATGTATGGCTGTAAACACTGAATGTAAGCCTGTGTTACGTGCTGCTAAAGCTCAGTGTGATATGAAAAGACACCAGAAGCCTGTACTAGGATTTACTAGGATACTAGGATTTGTTGTGACCAGAACATAACCTGCTCCAGAGTAATTTAGATTTACATCATGTTACCCCAGTAACAAGTTAACCACCTATATATAACCCTGAAAACCCAGTGTTAAACCTTGCAAAGCCCCATGTCCTGCTTCATACATGGCCTGGATCCAAGATCTAAGAAACTAATCCAAGAGTAGAAATCTGTTGTTTGTTTTTAGCTGTTAGAAAGCACCTATTCGGAATCAATAACATGATTTATTTTACATTCAAGACCATAAAAGCTTAGCAAGATCAGGTTGTGCTTAGATGGAAAATTTCCATGTGCAATCAGTGTCAGGTAGAGCAAAAGTCACACAATGTGATCAACTATATTACTGCAAAACAGTGAATCGTAATGCTTCAGACAGCATAAGTTCTTTATATAGTAATTTGGTAAATGGACTGATTCTTAAATAGCGCTTCTCTACTCTCCCGGAGTACTCAAAGTGCTCTATACAACATGCCACATTCACCCAATCACACCCATTCACATAAGCACTGTCTTCTAAGTTTCTTAGTGCTTCCCAACTACCATTCATGCACATTCATACTCCGATGAACGCATCAGAGAGCAATTTGACATTAGTATCTTGCCCAAGGATACTTGGCATGCAGGCTGGAAGAGCCAGGGATTGAACCACTAACCTTCCGATCAGTAGATGACCTGCTCTACCTCCTGAGGTATAGCCACACATTTACATTTATATAGTTTAATTAGAAGGAAGTAGTAAATTGACATTTCAAGGAAAACAGTTTTTTAATGTAATTTAATGTTTAAGGTTGTTTTTGCTCTTTTAACACTTGATTCATTTTCTTGAGTCTTCCACACAAAGAAAGAAAGACTGCAAAGACAGATTGAAAAATTATATTCAAGGCCCCCAGTTACAATTTCAGGTTCATAAAGATAGTTGAGTTCTAAATAGTACACCAGTAAAGAGCACTGGCAAGTGTATTTACTCACATAAATGAGAGTACACTGAGTGCTAAAAGTGCTTGCACTATTAAAAAGTCAAGAACATTGACCTGAAGGATGATTTCTTTGAAGGCTGGTGCTTTGTGCAAAATAAAGAGAAATTGAACATGAACGCAAATAGAACCAATGTAATAAATAAACTTGTTTCAGGTCCACTTAGCAGGTAATTCACATATACTGACCCTCTATGTATGCATGCCATTCACTATGCCCACGTTCTAGAAAAAGTGCATTTTTTTCATCAGTGACTCCGAATCATGATGTCATTTTATGCACAAGTAAATTTATAGATGCATTTCTGTATCCTTTAATATGTAACTACAACAAATTCAGTTGATTTAATTAAGACTACTAAGTAAATCTGCAGTAACAGTGTTGGTGTTTTAAGCATGTACCTACATGTCCATTACACATTCCAAAACACGTATATTCATAAGTATATGAGGGTGTCACTCATGTCCTTGTGTGTGCATCGGTGAAACTCATTGCTAAGTCCAGTGGTGATGCCGGCCTCATTAAGATTGATGAGGAGCGCCCAATGTCATGGCTGGGTTAGCAGCCATTGGCAAGCCAAGAAGAGAGCTGCCCTGCTACCAAGCTCTCGGCTCTGCAACGCACCACGTAATTATCTGGTTAAACGTCAAATGAACAGGGTAATTTATTCAACTGGGTTATTTATGAGACGAAGGGGTGTGATAGAAATGTTTCCCACCTGCCCTTTTCAAAAGGTGAGACTAACTGTTTTGGGTTCACCTTGTTAGTAAGAATAGCCAGGAGACTGGGGAAAGTATTTTGGACTCATTTTCGCAGTTTCATCCCCCTTAAATTATAAAATAAGCTGTCAGTTTTCAAGCTCGTGCTTTACTGTCTGCAGCCGAATAGAATTTTATTAGATGCTCAATTCTCCGGCCTAACATGTTGTTGCATCCATGTTTCTCCCTATGGAACTTTTCCCACATTTATAAAAATAGTGAATGCCAACATTGCATTGTAAACAAATGGTATCAAAATACAGTTTAGAGCTGATTAACAAAAAATAAAATACATTTAAGATAAAGACAGCTGTTAGGTGGGCATGGTGGTGACACTGTTGCCTCACATCAAAAAAGTCTTGGGTTGCCACATTTGAACGTTCTCCCCATGCCTCTGTGGGCTGTTTCCAGGTACTCCAGTTTCCTCTCAAAGTCCAAAGACATGCATGGGGTTAGGTTAACTGGTGATTCTAAATTCTTTGTAGATGTGAATGGTTGGCTCTCTCTATGTGTTAGGCCTGTGAGAGATTGGTAACGTGTTCTGGGTGACCCCTGCCTTTTGTCCTGTGACACCTGGAATAGGCTCCAGCCTTCCTGTGTACTGGATAAGTGGGGAAAAAAAGGATGGATGGATCTTTTAGGGCAGTTTAAAATTAGATTAGGGTTACGGCTAGGTGAAGGGTTGGTCAAGCATAGGTATGGTTGCGGTCTCCATGAAACCAAGTCATTGCTATGCCTTCTAAAGAGATGAAAAACCCAACTCTCTGTGTGTGTCGAGTATATTTGTGTTTAACATTTCAGTTTTCATTGTATAAAGAGTGACATCATCCATAATAACAGCACCCCGGCACATAATGAAAGCACATGTTGCATGTTTAAAAACAGGAATTTCAGTTTCAGTTTTGATCTCAATTAAAATTTGTTTACCCACTTCCAGATATGAGCATACCAGAGCTGTAAAGAATGGCATAATTTAACCTAAAATTATTTACTGTTTGTAGTTTATCTTCTGAAGGCCTGATTTAATTGTGTAAACTTGTAAATGTATTATCCGGCTTTTACTGGAAAATGTATTTGTGAAAGTAAACATAACATAATATGTTGAAATGTTCTAATCTCGTCTCTCCCAGATATGCACCTGAGTTAGGTCACGGGCTGAGAAAAAACACACCTAGTATAGAGCTTTAGACAATTGTTCCTCTCTTTTTTTAAATCCTTTTGTAATGCCTCAGCTTGGCTAATAAGCTTCCCACAGTGCACAGAGGATTGACTGAAACAGAGACTCACAGCTTCAATGATTCAAGGAGACTTTCTTTTACAAAGTGGGCCACCTGACGTGTGGTGAATTCCTTATGAGTGGGGAGGGGGGTGTCTTCCTGTGGGGAGAGGAAGTGAGGGTAGAATACTGATATCAGCACCCAGAACCTCCTCATTAAGAAACACCATATGGTGTAATCACACAGAAGCTTGTAAGTCATTGACTTGAAGCCTGCAACAGGATGCACATCTTGCTAACTTAGGAGCCACAATGTTGAGGTTTCTCCATACATGGAGATTAAAGTTTTAAGGGTTTTAGGTGGGTGGGTTTTAAGTTAAGTGTTCTGCTTTGCTTATTAGCTTAATTACTGATAAGCAGGGGAGAACAAGTGAAGATGGAAACCTCTGAATAGATTGACATCAGTGTTTAAGTCAGTACAGTACAGATTGTATTTTGTATTCATTCGTTCATTCATTCACCCCGCCGTCTTTATTATGTGAACTGCAATACCAGTGAACCATGCAACATCAAAACAAATTGTTTCGATTCAATCCAGCTCGATTCATTTCTATTTAATAAATAGTGCCAGTTCACAGCGTCAGTTGTCTCACGGCACTTGATACCATCCTTGATTTAAGCCAGATAGACAGTTGGTTAACAACAGGATGCCTATGCTGTAACATCACACTTTAATAAAAGGTCACTAAAATAATCACAGAAGTGGTCACACAGTAGGTGATGTGTTTGTGATCCTGCAATTAAAAATTAAAACAGCTATTTGTGAACTAATATTTCTCTGTGTATAAAAACAACAAACGAATTGGTCTGAGAGAAAGAACATACATGTTTGCTATTCAGTGTTTGCTATTTATAGTGCTTTACCTCAGAAAGTGCATCATATGTTCTTTTATGTTTTTTCATGCTTCTGACAGTGTCATATGTAATTGTGAATAAGATTCTGTGATTTCGTTTCTATGTGATCCACAGAGAGGACGTGGCCCAGTATGGCTGAGAGGTTGAAAGAGAATTCTTAACACTATTCATGCCCTTCAGCTGTTTTTCCTGTCGGACAGAGATGGGAGAAAAATAATGTGGTTGGCATTATTTCCACATACCCCTTCTATTCATGGTTCGACCCAGTGGCTATCAACTGTGCAACAACTCAGCCCTCTTCTGATACTTAATGAGCCTATAGAATAAAAATGTGCGCAGAAAAAAAAGCCAATCTTGTTCAGTTTGATCGCAAAGGACATACTATCCATCTCAGCTGACTGGTCTTGCAGCAAACTGCATCACTCAGACGTGATGGCTTTTGGTGAAGTCTTTGTGTTCCGTTTTGTAACTGTGAAAGTAACATTCACAGTTACAAAGATCAAAAGCTTATCAAATGGCTCCAGAAAGAACTGGCAGCCCAATTGCTCTTTTCTGAACATCTTCAGAAAATGATCTTCCATTTTCTCTTTGAGGCAGTATTCATGAGCGTTTGTGTTACGCCATGAAGATAAAATGTGCAGGTAAAATAGTACGTGTAGTATGCTAAAACATGCCCAATCCTGGATTTAAATGGAGTGATTCTAAAGATTCAAAAGTAAAATAGTATCCAGAATCCAAATTATAAAATACAACTTCCTTTACACGGAGAATGTCACCCAGACATGCATGTATTCATTTATTTTAAACTTATACCAGACATAGAGCACGTGTATGCATGTGTATGTGTGTCACTGCTGATAAATACAAAATGCCTGGTATTTGTTATTGCTACTACAATCTAACCCACGAAGCTGTATTTTTGTTGAGTCCATCACATGCTGTGCAAGCACTTCATGAAATTCATTCACACTTGAGAAACTGAGCAATTCTTCGGGCAGGTTCTGTAGTTACAGCTTAGCTGGTTCACTTGACCTTTTTAAAAAAAGTGCGTTTTCAACGAAAGCTCTCTTTTTAGCAAGTTCATGCACAATACTGTCAAATCATATGTGGTGAGAATGATTTTTTTTTTTTTTTACTACTGTGAGGAAGCTTAATAAATATCCCCCTAAAAAACTACTTTAAACCAAAGTATGAGAATGCCTTGTTGAAAAATCATAACATTTTGACACTTAACTCACTCAGGTCTTCAGAGATGCCTGCTGGTTTTGAAGGAAATTAGATTAAAAAAAGTGAGAATGTCAGACACACAGAGACTCCTTCAGTTACTGGTCAGATAATGCGTACATGGTTATATTATATAATACAATTAACCTGTGCGTTTCCTCAATGCAGAAAAAAATGGTGTGCATTATTGTCAAAACTGTTTGTTTTTTTAATCTCTTTTTAAAGAAGGGACTGTTGATGCCAAGAAAAGCAAAAAGCATGACCATTAGACTCTTGTGCTGCATGTCGACAGAGGTTGGGAAGTCAGTTGTAATCTCTCACTCATTTTCTCTCAGTCTAATTGTGTCTCTTTTTCAGCAGAATATGGTGCTGTTTTGGTTGTTTTGAAAGATAACTTTTGTAAGTGTGGGAAAACATCTAGCTTGCCATATGTAGTTTTTTTTTAATCTATTAAAGTTGTTTGCCACACTCAGAGCCCACTGTACTGTTATCTGGTATGTTTATGCTCAATATTCAAGTTAATTTATCAATTTATCACAGCCCAATGCATTTCACACACCATCAGCATTTAAAAAGAGTTACCATAAATAGTGTTCTGTTTTATGCTTAATTATATCAATAACTTGCGTAATCAGTGCATCTGACTGTAACAGGCACGAATCATAGAGACCTAACCAGCAAGTCTGAAAAATGTTGATCATACAGAGTATCTTATTGCATTTCTCAGGGTATTCAGCATATACAGTATGTAAAACTTTTAATGATCTTCATGGTAGAGTTTGGTCATTAAAGAACCAGTTGGTAATTTGACTGTAACTATAATTAGAGACAGTATAACCAACTATTTGCTACAGCTCGCACCAGCTAACTGCACCCATAAAATTACAGTTTCTTTTAAAATGAGCAGGCTTCTAATAAGCTGTCACTGAGATGTCCTTTAGTACTGCCATGCAGCTTTGCCTCAGGATAAGTCCTATCCTGAAGTCTTGGACCCCCTCCTCCACCCCCTAGCGTGATATGTGGATAGATATGAGCAGTGCTCTTTCTGCGTTATGCAGGGTGTGGTGTGTGGGGGTGGGTAACATTCAGGGATTCTTTAAAAACCCCAGCCCACGCATTTGGGGAAAAAGCCTGAAGTGAGAATTGATTATCATCATTATTGGTCCCAATGTCCCTGACTCTCTTACAGACCTGTAGAAAGGTCAGAGAAATTATCTCTCCTGTCAGGATGATTTGGCTTCTTGCGGGTCTATCGATTTGTGAATTTGATGAATTTTTCAATATTTCAGCACAGTATTTTTGCTCAGCATGTGATTTTTTCCCTCTTTCCCGCCCTTTTTTCCACAGGGACATAGTTTCCCTCGCCTTTCGCCCATTCACTCTGGGTTGATGCTTTGAACGTGCTCACAGATGTGCTTAGTTCTGCATAGTGGTTCATTTGATGAACTTGGCTAATTAGTGTGTCTACAGTTGAGTGTCGTTGTCATTGTAGATTTAGATAATTTTGAAGTGTAAATGTGTGTGCTTTTGTTGTGGAGGAGTTCTCTCTATTCTCTTTCTCATTTTTAAGATCATTTTTATCTTTGATGTTGAAACTTTTTCATGATTGTTTTTCATAACTTCTTTTTTATGCTGCACATAAATTGCAAGACTAATTTTCTTTTTTCTGCAGAATTGGTGAAATTATGGTAAGAAGACCAAAAAAACCCCAAAACACATGTTTTTTCATACCAAAATGTCACAGTTCTTCCCCTGAGTTTGTTGTTTTAAGCACACATAACTTTTATTTGGAGTATAGCTCCAGAGTGAGTTGCAGTTTCCAGGCAGGCTGAACAACATTCTGGCCTCAAGAAAAATGCATCAAAATTTAACATGGAGTAAAAATTAGGAAGGGATTTGTGGAGATTTTTTTTCTTTTGTCCACATTGTGTCACTCTGTAATATAGTATATGGGTCATTCCATCTCAAACCAGCCAATTTTTAAAACATCTTTTGCTCGACCATTTCCAATTTGCTTCAAAATTTTATGTCCGCAGTTTAAAAATTTATAATAAGTGCTGTGAAATGTTAGGTTCATATATCAAATACTTTTCAAGATATAATTTTATTGAAAAAAGGTCATTCGATGAACTTTTTTGAACACATTTGAACATAAATATATAGATTGTTGATCTATCTTACGCTATTTTCCTTTAAATTTGTCAGGGCTCTGTGTGCAGGCGGATGGAGAGGTGGATCCAATCGCAGGACTCAGACACTGAATTGTAACTTAAACCTCAGCTTTATTGCTGGCACGAAAACAAAACATAAACTGAGCAATGGTAGCGAATACTGAACACTAACATGGAAACACACAGGCATAGTCTGATGGTATGACGCGAACGGGTTGAGGAAAACACAGGGCTTAAATACACAGGGTAGTAATGAGGGAATGGGCAACGGAAGGAGACACAGCTGGGAGAGATCAGGGCTAACGAGACGGGGAACCAAGCTGCACACACTAACATAAGACAAAGACTTTCACAATAAAACGGAAACATGAATTACTGAACAAGCACGCAGACTTAACACTGAGAGACAGAAAATACCACATGGAACTCAAACAATACATGAAACCACAAATCCTAAAGCACGGAATAAACAGAAACATGAACTCTAATAATAACCATCATCATCACCACCACAAGAGAATGAAAAAACAATCCAAAACACCAAGATAACTGAAACACAAAGTACCAGAGAAACATAAAGAATAATCCATGATGCAAAAGTAAACCAAAACATAATAAACTCAAAATACTGGGTCCGACGGACCCAGAACCGTGACAAAATTTAATGCTGGATTGACCAAGTTAAACAACTAAACCAGAAAAAAACATATCGTTAGTAATCGAACAGAACACATTTCTGGAGTTTCTATTACTTGGATAATTGAGCAAATTATTTTGTTAAATATGTGCATATTCTTCAATTTCAAGACCTCATCTATCTACCCTTTCAAGACCTGTTGTCCTGGAGCAGTCTTATAATTCAGGTTAAGTTTAAAATACACTAAGAAGTATTAAAACGCAACAATGTAGCATATTCATTTATATTTAAATTCCTGCAGTATTAGCATACTGATTGCCTAACCCCTGCTTATGTCTAGCAGTGTTAAGATTAGGATTAAGGGTTTGGGGTAACCATCTTGTATCAGACTACCAATTACACCGTGTGGACACAACACCTTGGCCTCGCAATACTACTTAAATGAGCCCATCTTCATTACTCTTAAGGTTAGGTTTTGCTATTTTTGTTTTTATGTATGAAACATTCTTCTTCCATAAAATTGATAATTTTTTAAATTAAACTGTCTATTGATATTTTTGTTTTTGTGGTACAACTGAAGCCAGCATGAAAGTTGAATAAAAATAGCATTTTTGACTAAGAATTTCATGTTAAACATTTAACATATTTTCTTTTGCATTTTTGTGAAATATGACTATACACCATTCAGATCAGGATTTTGTTTTAAACTAGAAAATATGATTTTGTTTTATGTATCTGTTCGAAATTACCGCTCCTGAATCCTCAAAAAGTTGATCCCTTTCATCTGGACGTAGCGTCTTCCCGGAAACACGGAGAAGTGTTTCGTCACTCATATGAGTGACTTCTTCAGTCTCAGCTGATTGTAGGTTTCCCCAACCTTTTAAACAGGACATTTGCATAATGACTGAAACTACCACCATAAAATGTTTATGTAAATTGGAGACATTCGAGCAGAAGCACGTAAACATACATATTATATGCTCTAATTATAAAAATATATTATAAATGCTTTCTATATTTTAAAAAGGCCAACTTGATGCAGCATTAATTAGGAAATACTGATATGTGACAAATTAAAGGAAAACTGTGAAGCACTCATAATTTCGGTGGTGAATCAGGTAACTCCTGTGGTATTATGCTGCGGAGAGCATTTTGCTTGCATGGTTTGGATCCACTTTTTCTCTTAAAACGGTGGTGAAAGGGTCGTTCAAATCTGTACATAATCTGACAGATTGCCTTTATCCAGTGATAAAAAGGTCGTTATGGTCTCTTTCAGTATGATAGTGTTTGATGAGTATGAAAATAATGAGGATTGCATGCTATGGTCATTTCATTCGAAAGTTCTCAAAGCATCGCTTGAAGTTTTTGCACACACACAGTACACAGTCTTCTGCCCCGCACGCTCCCCTTTTCCCAATTACTATATAAGGGAATTTCTTTTGAAAAGATGGCATTCCACCCTTCCAGTTGAGTTCCAAATGCATTTAGATATCAATCCAAATCAATGTTTGTTCTCTTTTTTCCTTTAATTTGTCTCTCATCTCTACATCATTTACCCTTTCCTGCTAAGTTTTGGTGAAGAAAACTGTGGTGTGCATGTGTGTGTGTGCACAGATGCAGGGTACACTTGCATCCCTAGGAGTTGTTTCAGATCAATAGGTGGTGGACGGGGCAGTCATCGATCAGCTCCGTGCATGGAGGCTAATTTATGCCATTGCTCCAGCGATCCCTCTGCACGAGGCAGCAGAGTGTGAAATTCAAATTATTATTACAGCCAGGCAATTCCATTATCTGAGGGAAGGATATGTTGCTCTGGCACATATTGGCTGTTCTCCTTCTGTAAAAGGAGAGAGAAGAAGAGGAGGAATAGGGGCCAAGGCCAGCCCACTTTGACCATAGTACTATAGGTTAGGAATATTAGCCCAAATTATTGCAGTGGCACCGGTCTCCGGTATCTTCCCCAAACTCCTTCTACCAAAAATTCACAGAGGTAAAGCAGCTGCACAGCACAGCCACTTTGTGGATCGTAGTGTTGATTACGTAGTGATTCTTTATGTACATTCTATTTTATTTATTTTTTTACACTGAAAGGTGCAGATGGTATGGAAATGAAGTCTGGCTGTCAACCCTGGGGTGTCTTTTGGTTTCATATGCTTTTATATACTTCATAAAACTTACATCATGTGCAAACAAAGAAAAAGAAATAACATTTCTTAAAGTGTTCAAACAGTGCCTCCAATTGTCAGTTTAAATCTAGATGCTACATGATGATCAAAGCACATTTATGTCTAGAGTAGAAAAACTAGTACTTTCTTTTGGGCATAAGGATGGTGTATTTTGATTTCGTATTTTAAATCACTGCAAAGAGCATGCCCCATATCCACGAAAGGGAACATGATGGCAAGATTTGTCACAATGGCAAAAGTAAAACTGGCATCTTGACACTCTGCCAAGTTTTCTACACCAACTTACGCCAACCAACCTACTGCAACTTAGCGGAATCATAAGTCCCTTTCTTGAACAGCTGTGAATTGCATAGCTTTGTTATTAGCTCCCTACTTCACAATAATATCACAAAATTTTTGCATTCTTGCCTTTTCTGCTTGACTGTGTCTTCGTTGCCTCCTGCTTCTAAAAACCTGCAACTATGTAGTAACTTAGCTTACTCTGTCTGTGTGTTTAGATCTTAACTCCTCTTGCCAATATTATTGAACCCTAACAGCTTTGGCTGTAAAATGTTGCTGCTGCTCTGGATTAATCCTGTAAAAGCACAAAGAGCAGTAGTGGTAATGTGTTTTTCCCCCTTTTTTGCCATCAGGAAAGCAATCATTGACTATACCATTGCTGAGAATATTGCCCTAGTGATAGAGGCATCAAATATTTTGTTTATAAGGCAATGCCAAAGAATGCCCATTGACAGAGGGAGATTAACTGAGGAGAAATGTAAGATAAACAAAAAGACACAACAGAAAAGAAAACAGTAGAGGTAAAGGGACTTTAGAGAGACTCATTAAAACCAAGTGCAGTGAGCGCTGGACACTGGGTTGCTCAGTGTTCAAAATGAAGAGGCTTGTTTCGTGGCCCTGAGTCACAATTAATTAGCACTGTGAGGGGCATCAACACTGCACCACATCCATGCTATTTGTGCAAAAAAGAAGAAAAGACATGGAGATAAAAGAGAAAAGGCAAATGAGAGAACCAGACTCATAAACAGAATTTTGAAATAACCCAGAGATGCTTATCCTTGATGATGGGGCTGAGGGTCATGGTTGTGTTGCTTCCTGACAGTCCCTTTAGTTTCAAATGGCGACTCTCTTTTGTCAGGTTTCAGCAGTCTTACATTTTAAATAAACATGTTCTCAGAAGCAAGTTTCTGAAACCACAGCATGCCTCAAAGAGTATCTTTTAGTCTCTACCTCAAATAATTTTCAAGGCTAGGAATATTTGGGGGTAACATCCTCTGACAATGACATGACCTTTAGGTAAAACGTTTTCAAAATAACTGCATGAGTGAGCTTTTACTAGCAGTTGTTTACTATAGTGCTATATTCTTTTGAAACTGCTTACTGGCAAAATGCTACACACATGGCTAAAATTTGACATGGATTTTACAAGGCATGTATTTTAATAATTTTGGGTTAAAAGTTTGGGTTTCTACTTTTTATATCTATGTAATGTTTGTATATATCACTTAAAAGCCTCTGGAAAACAGTGTAAGTAAGGTTAAATAGTTACAGAACCGTCAAGTCTATGTAGGTAAGACGTTAGGATGGATCAGATCAGACTGCTGTTTGTTTCTCTTTTCTAACATTCTTCATTCAACATTTGTCACAGTAAAAACAACGAAAAACAGACAAAAAACCCCAAACAAACAACCGTAAAAAATGATTGGTAAATATGATTTATGATTTTTATGGATTAATTAAAAAGATAATAATTTTGTATGGATGTTTTTCACTAGCCATACATTGAATTTTAATAATGGACAATGCACTGGCAGAAAACAACAAAACAGAAAATAACACTTGACATTGAATGTGGGAGTTCTATTTTAACCCAAACCCCCTTTGTTAAATCTGTCCAAGTCACTTTTGTATCTAACCTCAAGCCTGTTTTAATTATCTATGACATTATATAATAGTATAAGTATATAAAAGAAACAGAAATGCCCACAGACATTACCTTAAAGTAGCCTAAAAAATGCTGCCGCTATAAGAGTAGATGGCTTAGATGGTATCTTGAATCAGGGACTTTTTTGGTGAAAAAATAAAATAAAAATAAATAAATAAATAAAAATACATTTGTGCAAAATATGTGCATAATCCTCTGTTGTTGGGAAAGGCACAAATTTAAGAAAGGCTCCAGAGGATTGTATCAGAGCACAGGCAATCTCCGAGGGACATTTTAAATCTACATTCCTAAATCCATATTCTTTTGTGTCATTTTATAATAATTGCAGCCTTTTCTAAGACCACAGTTCAAGCTTTTAAAGACTTCACCAATTTAAACACACTGTTTTGTGTGACATTTTCCAATGTTGCCTAAATGAGTTTGACCTCTTTGTCTCTCCCATGGGTTTCCGTTCCATGTCAGCCAGCCACAGGAATCGTTGTTAGGGAGCAGCTGGCAGGATATATAAATATATTTTCTAACACTGTGATTGATTTCCCTGCTCCACCGTCCTGAATGGGTTAAACATCAGCAAGACCTCTGTTACTGGGAGATTGCATTTAGCTGCTACTGCCAAACCAAATAGGCAACCAGTCTGTCTAGTAAAAAAAAAAGAAAACAAAAAGGAGGGATAAAGACAGGTTCTCACCTGACAGGCTTAACCCTTTGTTGTTCAACTAACTGTTTCCCTGCCCGTTATGAAAATAAATAGTGGATTATAAATGATCCAGCTTGCTTTGTCTCCCTTTTGATTATGACACAGCGTGCAATATTTTACCGAAAAGGAAATTAAATCCACCAAGTTCTATTTTTGCAAACTCACAATTCGTTATTGCGGTAAGATAATTATCCATGTGCAACATGTGGAAGCTCATTTGATGCAGGCATCGCTCGTCTAATGCTGTCTTTTCTCTCATTCTCTGTTGCAGGTAACATCTTTTTGTTGATCCCCGTGGGTTTAGCTTCAGTGATGACCACAGATGTGATGAGTAACACAATTTTATTTTGTTGACCACTGTTGACTGTTCACACAGAGCAGGAGAAACACACAATTTCAGAAACCGAGCGCTATTTCTGCAGAATTTCGCATATTATTTTTTTTAAATACCATCAGAAAATATTTTGCAATACATGCATACACTGTACTAGATATCTATAATACCAGATGGAAAATATTACTGACTTCACAATTTACATTCGTCTATGAGTATCCACCATTTAAACTACATATAAAAAACAACAACAACACTAAATATATTCGGACAGCATGACACAAGAGGAACAAGGGGTCAGAGATTGACCTTAATTATGTTGTACACCATCTGCTTGTATGTCACCTCGCTGAACATTGTATAATTTGATTCTAAAGCGGTGATAATTGATACAGCCCTTCATGCACACATGCACACACTTTTTTATTTACTCTGGCACAATTTGTTTTGTTTGCCTGATATGGTGAAAGCAAACATGCACAATCTGTGTATAAAGCCGTTCTCGCTCCATGTGGGTGGTTGATGCAATATTTGGACTGGTCCATTTCCTTTACTTAGGTAAATAATGTAATCAAACACAAATGTTTACATCCCCCGCTCGCTCTCTCTTTCTCTTCCAACAACTTATAACACTTTTACGATTCTAATAATGGACAAATGTATTTTGAAGTTTTACTTATATATATATATAGCACATGAATAAGTTACAGATGGCCTAGGGAGTGCCACACAGAGATTTGACAGTTAACTGTCTCACTTGTTGCACTTTTTTCCCTCTGCATTGTAATGTAGTGGAACTTGTTTGACTTACAGTGAGTTTGTCTTGACTTGCACTTGTGTGACCTGCAGACTTGTTGTTTCTGTGTACTTTTATTCTAATTTTCTTGTACAGTTAACTGTAATTGTTCACCTGCTCAGTGAGTTTAGATGGGGTTATGACATTTGTCACATTCTGGATACTAAATCCATGCCAATGTGCAGGAAAAATGGGTCATTCAATAAGGAAAGGGAGAGAATTTTTATCCAGGTCCCATCTGTATTACTGTGTAGGTGCTACTGAGCATACATGTAGGTGTATGTACAGAGATTCACTGTAGGTAGCAGCAGACAGGCAGGGTGATTAGGTTGAGTTGATCTAAAGCCAAATGTTGGAGGTTGCCAGACTGTCTAATCAGGCTTGGATGAAAGAAAAGATACCAGAAGCAAATGAAACTTTAAAGAACTTTAAAGTAAAAGAAAGTTGAAAAGGTAGAATCTTTTAAAGTTGGTGCAATTAGGAAGAACTTTTCAGACTACATTTTGTTAGCTGATACAAATTTCGCTGTTCAGTTAAAACTAGCTAATTGAACTGCTACTTGAAAGAAAAAAAATGCAAAAAACCAAATATTTTTGAGGAAATTGCTTGTTTGTTTGTTAGCATGCTTGTGTCCACAAGTGCATATGCAGCAGGAACCACCAGTGGATAAACTTACATTTGATTAACTTCAGGTGGTGAGTGAGATTTGTATTTAAGTAAAGGTAGGAAGGCTGTGGAAACATAACTTTGCACTGTCCAGGTTCAAAAATGCAATCCCCAGAACTTCTAAAGCTCATTAATTAGCCCATTGTTTTATCCTTATATAAAGAAAAATCTTTAAAAATAAAAAGACATACATGTTCTTACTTAGGGATATACGATAAACACTGCGCTATTGTGATTGTCTGCAATAACTGGCTTCAAAAATGTTATTCATTGTCAGAAAAAAAATCAAATAAGTATACCTGCAATTACTGCCTTAAGAAATTAGCTGTAACAAATAATGGTTCAGGTAAAAGAAACAAACTGAACTTCTAGATCTGATTTGGATTAGATGCAGAATTCCCTTCCTAAATCTTTTTTCTCCGCACTACTCTGCTTCCCTGCGTATGACTGATAACCTGACGTCGATTTTAACTTCCCAGGCTTTTAGCGCAGAATAGACTCGCTGTGTTATCAAAGTGTCCAGGTCTAATCATCTAATCAAACTTACAGAATCTGGTGTTATGTACCCTGATACCATTTTCAGCACCATAAACTGTGAAGAAATTTCTACCGCATGTTTACAGCCGATTGAGGTCTAGATTATTTTAGTGATAGGCTGTTATGCGCTATGCAAGTAAGAGTAAAGTGTTTTGCATTTTGTGCTAAGATACTTCACATGTATTGTGAGTCGATTCTGCCCACACATCTTACTTGTCAGTCAAAATTTTCTTGTTAGAAAAAAAAACCAATCTGGACTTAAACTCATAGAACTGTGTATTACTGTGTTTCTCTCTCCCACACAACATAAACAGGTTTAGTCAGTGTGCACTTCTCTCCCTTCTAAGTTTTATACATTGCTGGTTAAGATCTATTCATTTTACGTTTTCATAATATTTAAACAGAGCAAACGCCTTTTCAGACTATCTCAGCACCTTCACCCTCCGTCCCCTGGTGTGTGTATGTGCATGTGTCTGTAAGGAGTTTGTTAGTGGAGTGGTAATTCCAGTCATGGATCATAAAAATGTCAACACATCAACACATACACCCTATGATCACACTGTTGACTGTTGGCCTGGTTACCTGGCACTTAGCCAATACGTTGCATTTGTATGTGTGCGTATGCCTGCTAAAAAGTAAACAGTCAGTGCACAAAGCCCCAAAGCTCCAGTAGAAGCAGTGAAGCGAAAAGAGATCAGAGCAGTGTTTTGCATCCTGTGTTTAAAATTAAAAAAAGAAAAGAAATTAAAAAAAAAGTCTAAAGAACGACAAAAAATACAGTACAAGAAAGAGGCCATAAAGCAAACTCAATCACAGCAAGTCAATTTGCTTTGATTCATTTTTCCGTCTCATTTCAAATTTAATATGTTCTTTAGTTTCAGGTGCATGGTGTAGTTTCATCACAGCGCGGATATAACTGTGTGGTACGGAACGCCGTCTTATTCATTTATACATATCATTAAGAAAGAAATATTGGAGCGAGAACAGGTTTAATAAAATGGCAGGAGCCATTTTTGCTCTTGCTTGTGTGCGTGCATAATTGTACAGATAAAAGATATAAGCTTACATTTTACCCCGTGTTTTTATTGGATTGGCTTATTTCATCACACATCACACAACATTTGTCAAACACACTGTAGAAACATTAAACTTAGTGACTGATAGCACAGTCTGCACCAATTATTCAAGCATATATTGCACAGGGATGGATCTGTCAAATGTTTTAAAAATGTTTTTGCATGGCTTGCTCTTTGTCTCTCTGTCCTGTTCCCGCTGTGACTTGGCCTACGATATTGCTTCTGACCTTACAGCCATTACTCACACACACACACACACATGTGTGCACACACACAGCCACGCACCAACACATTCAGCTGTTTTGTGGAATTTTCCTATTAAAGTTTCCCCTTTTTTTTTACTTAAGCACAATATCAGAGGTTTGCTTCCTGCTGGTGAGCAGAGCAGCATTGGCAGGGCTGTGTGTGTTAGGAGGATGTCACCTGGACCTTTTGTTTGACCTAGCTTCCCAATTGACTGACCTGCCACTCATTAGTCCTGACCCTTGGTTGGCTGGTGAGAAGGCAAAAGAAAAGGTCATGACTTGAGTGGCAGTCTGTCATATATCTGCCTGGACTAAATAAGGGGACAGAAACAGGTGAAACAGACACCTGGCATACAACTTCACACTGGTCCTTAGAATACAAAAACACACAATATGCACATAAAATATATGCAGATGGACCAGTTGATGTAAGATTGCGTTAATTGTGCGTTTACACAGCAAAGCAGCTGTAGTAATCGTCTATAGCCTATGCTTAAACATTAAGTTGAGATTTTGATGATAGTAAGGGAAGAAGTGCACTTGTTTTCATCTTTTCTGCACACTTTGTTCCTTGAAGTTTCAGTGTCCTCTAAATATCTTGTGGGTAAATATGTTGTTTTGTTCTTTCTTTTTTCCTTTTTTTTCTTGGAAACTTTGGGGCAAAGTGTTATGATGAAATGTTCTAAAATGTTCTAAACTTAACCTTGTTTTTGTTAGATTTCTTTTTGGTTCATTTTGATCTTTTTTTTCCTGGGCAGATATTTGTTTTTTGTTAATCGCATCTTGTTCCACTCTATATCTTAGCGTAGTTTTTTGTATTTTGATGTAATCTTGTAAGAATACTTGAAAATCATTGATACTGCTATTTGATGCTCCATTGAAAGAAATGCCAAAAATAACCATACGTAACAATATTTAACACTAAGTACTTAATATGATTTATTGGTTCATTGCTGCTCTGCCACTAAATTAGGTTGGATCAGTGTAATTTAATTTATCCTGGCTTATTTATAGCCACAAAAAAAAACCTTTTTATTGTGATGGACATTGTCTAACATTATATTGTAGCACAATCATGGTTACCTCCTACATTAGACAATCACTTTTGGTATAAAAGCCTGTATTTTAATGTAAGGGTATCCTATATCACAAATTCACTTTTAGCAAATGCAACAAACCAGACCAGTTAAAAAATCTGTTGAAAATTGAGCAAGCAATCATTTTTAATTATGTATAGACCTCCTGCCTCGATAAGAGTACATGCATTAGGAGGCCCCTGCCGCCTGAAAAAATTGGCAGTCATGCTGATGTATGGTTCCTGTGAATGCGTACATTTCTAAAAGCCTAAACTGAGTTTTTTCTTCAAAGTAACCATTGTGTAAGGTAGATGTACCACAGGGAGAGCATAGAAGTGAGAATAGAACTAATAGCTACCTTAAATCTGCACAGACGTTGAGCTTTATCTTGCAACTATGTTCCTTGATCTCGGTAATCCCTAGTGGATTACAGAGATGCTCTTCAGTGCTCTGTGGCTCTCAGAGTTGCTTCCAACAAATGTGTTTTTCTTGTCTCTTTACTTCATTTCAAAAGAACAAGTGAGAAACTTTTTTTTTTATGATATAAGCACCATTTTGTTTGCATGAATCTCTTTGGATCCCCTTATGACAATTCATTCTTTTCTTACTTTAGATCCTTTAGCTACCTAGATAGAAAAAATAGAAATCCTGGATACCAGTTCTCACAAAGATGGTTATCACCTGTGCCTCTCTGAGAGCTTGTGTTCACACGTGGCATTTGTAATTACAACCACTAGCAACATCTACAGATCAAGAGCAGAGCGTTATACTGAATGAGATGAGATAAAAGTGTCTATCCCTGTGGGGAAATTAGGTAACTGTGAGAAGACAAAGAGTGTGGGCAGACATTTGTGTTTACTTGTAATTAACTACTCTCTCTTTTTATATATCTATATATCTATATCTATATATACACACATATAATATATATACGTTATATAACGCGTTACATATATATATTATTGTGGTATATATATATATATATATATATATATATATATATATATATATATATATATATATATATATATAGCAAGTGTGGAAGCCAGTGTGGATGGGGCAAGAACAGCTAGTTCTCTCCCATCATGCCTTGGGACATGACCTGCTGCTGTTTAGATGTTCTTGTTTTATTGTTTATGGTTACGTGCTATTTTTTAACTGTTATCTTGAATGCTGTGTTTATGCTGTGGTGCAGAGTCACTGACAGTTGAACTTTATTTTGTCAGAGAGAGTGCTGTACCATGAGTGACTTCTGTTGTGGCAGAATCATTGTAGCACCAGCAAGTGTTTTAATAAAGAGTTTGTCCCCTACCAGCTTGAAAAAGGGTTGGATAACTTCTTCTCATTCAATCTCTCTCTGTGAGCTTCCTTGTAAAGATAAGATAAGATAAGATGGCTTTTCTCTCTTGTTTATTTTATTAGTCCCACAGGAAACCAGGAAATTTGTTTTGTTACAGCAAAAGTGCAAAGTTATGTAGCAGAAATTAGAAAACACTGATGAATGCAATAAAATAAAATAAAATAAAATAAAATACTATGTACAATAGAATAAAATAGAATAGAGGAATATATACAATAGAATAAAATGGAAATACAAATACTATATACAACTGAGTAGGAAAATACAAAAACACAACTTTTCTAAGTAGCAGAAGAAGAATTGCACATATAGCAGTCTTATTGCACATGTGTGGGTTTGTGTGTTTGATCAGCTGCAAAAGTCTTTATTGTGGAGTCTGACAGCAGATTGGGAGGAAAGACCATCAGAAAGTGTCTCTCCGTCCCACACCGTTGGTTTTCATCTCCCACTGAAGGAGCTGCTCAGTGCCTCCCACAGTCTCATGCATGGGGTGGGAGATGTTGTCCATCAGGGATGACAAGCTCAAAAGCCACCATTCTCCTGTCAAGCACCACCTCCACTGGGTCCAGAGGGATTTCTCTCCCAGAACAGAGCTCCTTTGTTTTGGATCAGCCTGTTCAGTCTCTTCCTGTCCCCAGCAGAGATGCTGCCTCCCAGCAGACCACACCATAAAAAGATGGCTGAGGCCACCACAGAGTCATAGAAGGTCTTCAGGAGTGGGCCCTCCACTTGAAAACGACCTGAGTCTTTTAGAGAAGTAACAGCAATGTACAGCCTGCTCTGCCCTTTCCTGCAGAGGGCGTCTGAGTTATGAGTCCAGTCCAGTTTGTTGTTCAGATGAACACCAAGGTACCTGTAGCTGTCCACAGCCTCGATGTCCATACCTGTTTGGATGTTCAGTGGTTGCAGTGGAGGATGCTTGTATCTTGAATGCTGTGTTTACGCTGAAGTCTACCACCAGCTCCTTGGTTTTACTGGCATTGATCTGGAGGTAGTTCAGCTGGCACCAGTCCACAGCAAGTCCTGAGTCAGAGATTCCTCTGCATGCCACAATATATATACATATACACTTGTAAATATTATATATATATATATATATATATATATATATATATATATATATATATATATATAGTCAGTGCCTGCTATTTGGATCTGATAGGACCTCTTTCCCATAGAGCTCTAACCAATGTGGTGTTGATGTGGATTGTCATTGTACAACACAAATGTGAAAACTGATACCACAATACCACCTTGTATTGTACACCCTGAAGTACATTGTCCAGTTATGTGATCTCACTTGGTTTTGGCTCTCACTGTGATATTGTATCACTTGCAGTTTCTGTTACAATGCAGACTTTTTCATAGTGACTTGTTTTATACTGTACAAAACATATGCTTTTTCAGAGCACTGAATTACCTGCAGATTATATTCCTAGCATTTGCTTAAGCTGCCACTAACAGTATGCCCTGCAGTTCTTCAGCCATCTCACCGGCACTTTCCTGCTCAGTGTGCCAAATGTTTATTTATTCCTTTGCCTCTGCGAACACTAATAGCATTTGTAATAAATATGGCTTTAGAGGCCGAACTCAGTGAACTGGAGACCCGTCTTTAATCAGAAGTCCTTTTAACTAACCAGACCCTAGTAGTCGGTTCGGGCCAAGGTAGCTTAGCTCCTCCTCAGGTAGGCTGCATGACTCTGAGGAGGAAGTGTAGACCTAAACAGAAGCCCCCAGTACACCACCAGTTTATGTTTCAAATAACTGTTCCCCATTCTGTGATACATCCACCAAAGGAAAAAAAAACTGTGTTTTAAAATTCTGTTTAAACTCTGGCTGCTTCTCCCATAGTGTGTTGTCTCTCTTTTACTCTCTTATCTTTCCTCTCACCCCCAACCAGTCACAGCGGATGGCTGACCCTTGTTGAGCCTGATTCAGCTGGAGGTTTCTTCCTGTTAAAAGGGAGTTTTTCTTTCCCATTGTTTCCTAAGCACTTACTCATACGGGGTTGTCTGATTGTTGAACTTTCTTTCAGCATTTCTAAAAAAATACCCAAAATGTGTAACAGAATGTAAAAAGATTGATATCAAGCATAAATTATTGCAATAATTTGCCTTAGAAATGATATTTTATAGAAGCATAAAAAATAAAAGGAGAATCAAGAACACTGTGCATAAACTACGGGTAAACCTAAGCACACGAGAGAGTGGATGGGAAATAAAGCAAAAACAGCTGGATAGTGAGTGCTCATAATTTAATAGCAGAGTGCAGAAAATCCATTTTACATGTGGGCTTTAGCATGGGGATGAATTAGCATATGAGTAAACAGAACACCTCACTTGTGCATATTCTAAGCCTCCCTGCAGACTTGTCTCCTCAGGTTCTGCTTTTAATTTCTCACCTTGTTGTGTAGTAATGAATTACTGTTGATACAGTTGTGTGTATTTAAAACCCTGCACATAAAATTGAATCCCAAAGAATGTTTGCCATGCTTTGAAATGCACATGTTTTTGCAAAAGTGAATATAAAAAGAAATCTAAAACTAAACTGCTTAGATTCAAACATAACAACTGAATTGATTAATTTCCATTCATGATAACACGACACCTGTAATTTGCACATAAACACACAAGAGCAGTGTAATACTTTTGATTCCCACTCATTCCACCCATATGCCACAATCAATAAAATTCACTGGCCCAAAGAAAGAAGGCCTCTTTTGTTTCAGCTCTACTTACCTTTACAAGGACAGAGAGATTTAGATACATTGCAGTTGATGATAGACAGTTCAGCCCATCAAGGCCTTGCTCATGTCTCTCCTTTAATGAACTAAAACAATGTCTGTCTGGCTTGATAGAAGACAACTTGGGCCTCCAAGGAGGTCTTTATCCACCCAGTGGAATCAAGGAAAGGTATCAGGGAGGCTAGGGAGGTGTTGTGAATGGTCTCTTCTAAGACAGAATATCTTTATCTGGGTTATTAGTCCCTAATTCCCATCAAATTTGTCTCCTTTTTGCATGACTTACCTAAGATTACTGCCTGTAACGTAAGATTGGCACACACCACTGTAAGCTTGCCTAATCGCTTTAAGTCCCTCTTACAGTTGTCACCTTCTTGTCGCCGGTGTTTGATGTGTACAGTACAAGGACTGTTTCTCCCATATCTTACAAGGCTGTTTTCTCCTTTCAGTGCCTCAGTAATGTGCCATTATGTCAGGTACATTGTGCCCAGTATCAAGTGTTTTTATTAGATGACTCGGTATAGAGGCGCTCTTTTCTACTACTTTGTCCTTCGTCCATGAGTGTGTCTTTTCACTCCTTGTTCAGCAACTTATTTCATTTGTATTCACCTCTGATCTTAATAAGGGCACATAACCAATCTAACCATTTAACTGTGGCCTTTGAGTCTTCCATCAGCTATTCTATTGTAAATTTTCCCAATTTTCCCCATTTCATTACAAAGAATACTGTATTTAATATGGAAATACCTAGTGAAATATAAAAAAAAGAGACCATCACTGCTAGTTTATACAGATCCAACTTCATATAATTACACATACACTCAAAGACAGGGGAATGTATTCTGTTTAAGGAATATAATAATAATAATTAGGAATAATGCATAGTAACCTGTTGGTAACTAAAAGTGTCAGGTAGACTAGGAGATCAGTCACCTTGGGCCATATGTGATGATTTTACCCCAGGTGAAAGTGTTCACTAAACACGATTTATAGGGCGCCCTTGGCCCTCACTGAGTCTCATACTGACACCTGAAATTGCCCACACAAATCCAACAGTGCACAACAATGTACAGTGATTTGTGAAAAAGTGACTTCTGACCACCATACAGTTCCTCATTAGCATTAAAATATCCAATTCTACTAATTGCACACTTTGAAAATTGCATTAATGAGTTTGCAAACAACAATTAAAAAAAAAAGTGACATAAGCACAAAGCATTTTCAAACCAAGAACTGTGTTTAAATATGTTTGTGGTCGTAGATTAAAAGCATAGTGTGGAAGGCATGTGGTAGGCTGCATGAATTCACAATAGCTTAGATATGAATCTGTAATTTTGTACATTTCAATCTTCTGTACTATCAGAACTTTTAATTTATAGTCATGTCATCTTAAAAGTAAAGCGATTACAAAAGAATGTTTCCATTTTCATTTTACGCTGTTAGTAAATCAGGTTTGGGGTGTGTTTGAATAGTAAATTGGGCCTATAATCAACCTGTCATTTCTTTTCTTTCGTGTCCAATGTCTGTAGTCTCTCCTAGCCATGCTAATTCAACGCTAACCCTTTACACGTGTTGTTGTGATAATTACATGTGAAGTGTCTTAAATCTCATCCTACAAAATGTTTCCGTCATCTTGAAGCAGTGCGATCACATAGGCGTGTGCTGTCGAGCTGCCGATGTTGGCTGACATGTTTGTCTTTGTTCATTCCTTCGTTTGAATGAAGCTTCGTCTCTTCTGGCTTCCCCACATCCTTTTAATTTGATGGCAGCCTGACTGACAGTCTTCATTGGCTGCTGAGATATGACAGTGCCCACGCAGACACACACGATGAGGTTGGCTGATTGTTTGATTTAGCATCAGGCCTCAAAATTCATTATAAACGGTAGATCTCTGTCTAGTGTCTTTTTGAGGGCTGATTTGTTATTGTGTGCCAGGCTTTTGCGTGTGTCACTATGAGCGTGCATAGCCGTATACATGTACAATGTTGTCTACTACTTGCCTGTGTAAGTGCTTCCAGAAATGCGATGATTGATGGTACCTTTGCCATGGTTGTAAAACTGCAGGTTTTAGTTGACATGTATAGTCAGCAGTAGCCTTCAAACAAGATTCATGTTGGTGTGATGCAAGGGGAGATAACCCCCAGTAGGATGTGGACAAGAGCAGTGACACTAATTTATCCATTTGACTGACTATTGCAAAAGCTTTGTGGTGCAGCAGTGTTGTCTGCTGTGAATTACTATACACTGCTTTTCCTGCAGGGGAATATGGAGAATATGGAGAATTAAAAAGGGGGCAGCTTTGATAAGGCATTAACAAAAAGCTGCATCTTACAGCAAACAGAGGAGAAAATAATGTGGATTATTGTGACAACAAAGGATGCATTAAACTGAAGGCATATAAACAAGGCAGAGAATATTATATTAGCGGTTGTAAAAATCTTTTGTTTTACCTGAAAGGCAGATAAAAAGTTTAAATAAAGTATAGTTTTTGTAAAAAAAAAAAGAAAGAAAGAAAGAAAAAAAGCCTCATGTCCTAGGTTGCTTCAGTAGTTGCAGACAGCTAAGTGCTGCAAGTGAGTTGCTTTTTGATATGTGAGATTAAAGGGATTTAGTACATTCTCGTCTGGACGCACCTGAGGGTTGTCTGAAAGAGCAGAGAAAAGCTAAAAGCTCCTCTCTTTCTCATCTCTCCCTCCTCTTGTCTGTCAGTCTGATGAAGTCAGGGCCTCAGTTAAAACGTTTTTTTCTCACATTATCATCCTTGGATTTAAAATTGGGAATCTTCCGATGTGATCCAGGCCGGCGGGTGCATGTAGACACCTTGATGTGGTCTTGAGGAAGTATCATCTTTGCCTATAATTTTCAGAGCTACAAAATTATACAGGGTGCAAAGAGAAACACTACTGCTGTAATGTCCCTAATAATGGCCATTTAGGTTTTTGTTCCTGCAACTATAAACTAAAGCTCTAACGTATACTCCACTATCTATCTTTAAAGAAGATGTATATATATTATGTTAATGACTTTTAGACTCGGTAATATGGTTAAGTTTCCATATAAGAACCCATGCAACTGAAAGTAAAAAGGCCACAAAAAAGCCAGACAGTTAGCTGGGTCTTGTACTTAATATATGAATAAAGGATTGGGTTGAACTCATTGGTATTCTTGTGAACCTCTTTTGAAATGCATTAAAATCTAGTTTATAATCTCTCTGTCATCATTATCTCTCTTCTGATCACAAAGAGCAAACAAAACTTGGCAAACTTCAGGACAATTCATTATTCATAGCCCAACAATCTTTTCTCTTTACTTTGTAACATGACAGTGTGCAGAACTCTTGCTAACCCAACCACAAAATTCAGTTTGCAGACTGGTTTATTAAAGTTTCTATTACATGAGCACTCTCAAAACAACAATACTTACGCTAAAAGGATTGATTATGCCCTGTGTTCTGTGTCTTTTACATCTCTGGATTGATTAATTACTGACTGATTGAACCACTCTCATTTTTTTCCTTAGGAAGGTTGGATTATATTAAGCTGTACATTCGATTCTCAAGGCCTGTTCATGAGTGTTTACCAAAGGGTTTGTGCATGTACTCACATACAGATGCACACTTAGTCCCTTTGTTATGTACTTTACATTCAGACGTAAGCGCAGTGTTCTTGTAATTCCCTCTGTTTACAGGCTGGAGTTGAATAATGAGTCCTGCTGGGCTAAGATTCAATTGAGATGAAGCCAGATACGTGCGCAGATATGTGACAGTGTGTATGTGCATGTGTGTTTTTATTAAGAAAGATTGAATATTCAGACAGATTCATAGAGAGATACAGGGGTCATACAGACATTTGCGTAACTTTTTATTATTATTACTATTGTTATTTAAAAAGACAGTTTACGCATCAGTGAGATCTTTGATTTCCTTCTGCTATTGCACTTGTGGCAACATCAATATGCTCTGAAGTTGTCGCTCTACTAACCCTCATTCAGAGGTTTTTTTAACTGCTGGGTTTTATTTTCTATCCCACCGTTGCTGCCCGAGGACTGTCATTTATCCATTTTCAATAACTTGTCCCTGTTTACAAAAAGTCAGTTGTATCAGCCTCTGCACCAGTCATAAGTGTACTGTTTAGTAAAGCGTCTGTGCATGACTCATAACCTATTTTATCTAAAAAAACAAACAAAAAGTACATTCTACATATAAACAGTAAAGGCTAATGTCAATTGTAGGGCTACTTTTAAAAAGTTAGTTACAAATTGGAGCACTCCATCAAAGCACTACTACCCTTGAAGCAAACCTTCAGAGTTCTTGAAATGTTCCACAATGATCCCTTAAAGTCACGACTGAAGGTTGTTTCTCTGTAGTTAGTTTGGAGCAGATCATGGTATAAAATAGCTCGCTAGAGATGAGTATTCGGCTATTTGGTAGACAATGTATTAGAACACAGTCCACCAGTTAACTTTTTATAAGGCTCACCTATTAAAAAAAACATTTCAGGTTGCTTGAATGAATGAGTGATTGAATGATTTATTTGTATTGGGGTTTTTTTTAAACATACTGACAACAAACAATTGAAGAACAATAATTGGCCAATTATTGACCAAAAAGGTGCAGGCTGAAGCTTAAGCTTATTATCTTGCACACAGCATACAGATTTTACCAGAAAAAAGATCAAAGAAATACATATTAAACAAGGATAAAGGAAACCAAAACCAGAACTAATGATTCACAAACACAAATGATAATCATACCTAGCTTTTATATTCATGCTCATTGGGGTGCTTGGTTTCCTGTTGCAATTTCCAGACCTAAATGTATTATTACAGTACCATGTACGTGTCACAAAAGCCTTATATTGTTTATTTTATAGTGTCAACTGTTGAAAAAAAAGCATTTTGATGACAGCAGTCATCACTTAAAGATGTATACAAAAAAAAATCCTACAATACCATTTTATTGGTGCACCATGCAGGAGCTTACTAATTAGATACAATACCTCCTACTCTGCTAATGTTCAACTTTAACCCAAAGCCTGACTCTTTAGCCATTGGGCCAGTAGGCTCACCGACTCTTATTTGTTTGTTCTTGTGAAAACATTACCCACAATTCTTGTCTGCGCAGTAGCACAAATACAAGGCATTACTGTAAACCATCATATCTGTGGGTATTTGTGTTCTCCCTCACCAATCAAGCAGTTTTTCTACTTTTACTTCTGCAAGACCAGTCATGCACTGATCAACACTGTGAGCCAGCTGAGATTTGAGGTTTTATGTAAACTGTTTTGCCTCAAGGTAACAGAGTGATGTGTGTGGCGGTGTGTATTTGTGTGGGTGCGTGTCTAGGTGTGGGTGTGTGTGTGTTACAAATGATGCTTGGAGACTGGCCCGATGCTTTAGGGCATTCAGGCCCTTAGCCTGCTGTGCAGGTGCATATATACATGTACATCTATGTATCTAAGTTTTAATTGATATTCAGTCTATTGGCTGTCTATATGTGGGTGTTTGCCTTGTGTGTTTACATTAGATTATTCATTATGTTTAATGAAATGGATAAAGGGAGGGTTGTTTTGTGCTTTTTCAAGGAAATACTGCACACTAGTATAAAGTAAATAATATCCTCAACAAAATATTACTGCCAGCAAACATGTAAATGTGGGAAGACCTATGGTAAACAAACTACAGAAAATCTGTCTGTCATGCATTATATGTAAAAGATGAATCCTACTACTAAGTCACAATGTCACAACTGAACACATATATTATATTAATTCACAACACATGTAATGTATGTGTTGTGAATGCGTGTATTTTTTGTTTAACCTAATAATGTAGTTTTTTGTGCTGACAGCTAATCAAAAAGCAGCTAAAAAACAACACTAAACTGTGAACACATGAAAAAAAAACAGAAAAACTCAAAAGAAAGTAAAAGAAGAAAGATTGTAACTGTAATTTTCTGCAATCATTTGGATTAACTTCTTTTTCCCTTACACACAATAAATGTGCATTAAGAGGAAAATGTGTAATCTCTTATTCTTTTCCCACCTTCCTCCACCTTCCGCTGCTATACACAGAACATATTTACACATACTACTACTACTACCTCTACTACTAGTAATAATAATAATCATTATCATCATAGTAATAATGATATCTAATAATGAAAAGCTTATCAAGTTAACAAGAATATTTCCATTATTCAACAACACAGTACCAGTGTTGGATTTAAACTCACTATAATTTGTTGCTGGTATATGCATTCGTTGAGTATATGGTCTTGGAATAAGGATGGCGTCTCTGAAAAATAGTATTGTACTCTGATCCCTGGCCTTTGCCATTACTTAGCAGGCTTTTACTGATCCTTATCCTTATATTCCAGAAAACAAAGAGACATAAGTTATAAAGCCTCAAAATAGCAGAAGGGATCATCTTTATTATGTACCTTCTATTCCTTTTTCCCTATGTAAGCCTAAATGATCTATCACAGAAATACATTTTTTTATCTTATGGCTTGCTTTGCAAATTTATAAGGACTTGCTATTCATGTGGACAAGAATGGCGTAAATAATTGGTGCCTTCTGAAAAAGGTGGCTCTTTGTTTGCTAATGTGCCATTTCACTGGAACATGTGCCCCTGTTGCAAATGGGAATAAATGGGAATACAGGATAGTAACAGCAACTGCTTTAAATGCTATTTTAAGCCAAATGCAAAAGCTTTAAAGTAAAGCACTGCTAAATTTTGGTGACCACGATAAAGATTTTATTTACCGAAACATGTTATTAAGATTATGAAATAAATTTAGCCTGTAAGCCTCAACCTGGGAAGCTTGTCACATGAAAGAAAGCACAACTTCTCAATGACAATGATGGCTCTTGTTACCATAGTGAAAATTAAATATCATTAAATTAGTTCACTTCTTACTTTAGAATATCGAATCATGGCCAGTAAAATGAAAACTTAAATGCATTGCCAATATCAAATAGCCACTTGAATAACATTTGCCAATAGAGAGTATAAAATGATTAAAGCATATGCTGTTTGTTTCAACTGATTCTAGTTAGTAGCTTAACCTCTGTTGAAAGGGGCTGATTCTGTTTTTATTAAAAAAAAAAAACACTGTTGATACATGTGTATTACAAGGAGACTACCTTGAAGAGGATAGCAGGAAAATTTTAATCAGGTATGGTCTTTGCTTTGTTTATTAATAGGACAGTGTTTACCTTCATCATCAAAAATTTACTTTAACAAACTTCAGGATTTTACAATTTTTCAAGTCAATGTTCATTCAAGGTGGAATGTTATTAATTTGCAGAAGTAACTATTCACTACTCTCTATACCAAAGTGTACCAGGGGTAGTGGGGAAAGAGGAAGTGTGTATCTGGTGTTGTGTTTGTACAGCACATAAATTGTGTTGGCAAGCCAATTAATTTGTTTATGAGTGTGCTCAGCAGGCTATGTGACCTCAGTGCCAGAGAGAGTTAGAGTGCATTTAGCAAGCTGATGGCCTCCAAATTAGAAATGGTTTGCATCTATAAAAAAGAGAGAGGGGGGAGGGGAAGGGTGCAGACATACCCACTGTAGGAATGCATGTACAGTAAAACTTTTGGGTACTAAAAGTAACATAAGGTTGCTTGCTTCACAAATAATGATGGGATTTTTTTAATGTATCAGTTACAGTATTTTGTACTTTAAGAAAACAAATCAAACTGATATTTAGTTTAACCACTTTCCTTTTAAGAACTGAGATAAGACCTAAGTTATGATTGGCTCGTCATGTTATCACAGACTAAGTTAAGGAGATCTGTGCTTGATCTTTGGGCTATATCTGTTACATAAGTCTTTCTCTTTATAACTACATAGAGATCTTATGACTCTTGTCTCTGGGGTGATTCTGGGCCTTATGTCATGCCTTCTGGTGGTATTGCAAACTAAATGTGCAGTAAATGTAACTGTTTAAATTTTTGCATGTGAGAGTTAATTGTGTTAAGCTAACCCTACTATTGGTGACAGTTTTCCCCAAAGACTAAAGGACCAGCTTACCTGTGCACTTAGTATAAGGACATTTTTTACCTTTTTTTTTTCTTTTTTTAAAAAGTTTTTTATGTAGAACATTTTGATAATAATCTTTTATTATTAATGCCTGTAATTTTGTCAATACCATTCTGTTCACAGCTTTATGAAATATTCCAGGTACTTTCAACTCATTATAAAAACCTTTAGCTTGTTTTTGTGACAGTCTGTAGAGGCCTCTCCCAAAATAGCCCTGACCTGAAAATGTGATTCATCACTCTAGGGCACTTTCTTGTAACTTTCTCGGTGGTCCAGTTTTGATACCCATGTGCCCATTATTGGCATTTTCGGTGGTGGACAGGGGTCAGCAGCATGGGGCCCTGACTGGTCGATGGCTGTGCAGCCTCATATGCAACAAACTACAATGCACTGTGAATTCTCACACTTTTCTATCATAACCAGCATTAACTTCTTTGGAAATCTGAGCTACAGTAGCTTGTCTGTTGGATTGGACCACACATGCCAGCCTTCACTCTCCACGTGCATCAGTGCTCCGTGGCTGCCCATGAACCTGTTGCTGATTCACCACTGTTCCCTCACTGGACCACTTTTCATACATACTGTCCAAGAATTCAGTCATGACTTTGTCATGGTTAATAAAAGTGGACTGCCACAAATCCTGATATTAATTAAATCGAACATTTTGGAAGAAGGCACCTATCAAAACCTGAGCGAACCAGAGCCATGGGTTCACAAAGCAGGGTGCTTCTGCTTGAGAAGTGCAATTCAAGCTGGATTGCAGATATTACCTCAAATGAGTTTACGTCGGCATATTGTTGAATTATTTAAAATACTATAGAAAAACAAAAGTCAAGACAACTTGTCGATTAAATACAGAAAGGAGAATTACGATTGATTGTTATTTTTCTCTGTAAATCAAAAGACACGCAAAACAGATAATGATTATGGTTTGACTGTCTGTTTGGATAAGGGTAATGACGTTTAACAAGGTGGATATCATTTTGAAAGACAATAAATGTCTATCAATGATTATGTCTTTAGTTTATTATTAAGGTCTTAGTCCCAGTTCTAAATCACTGAATAAATGTGGAACCCATAAAATCTTGATAAGCTCATGCACATGCAATATAAATTGTATTATTAATGGCCCACCCAAAACTATGTATCACAGTACGATAAGCTGGGGTATTATGTTAACAACTGCAATTCAAATTTGAACCAGACAAGAAAAAGCAGTTGGATATCAGAAAACTCAAGCCCTACACAGTGATGCATGAGAAGCCAACTACTTCTTCCGAATGGGATGAGGGAAACTGTCAGGTTTGGGATGGCATATAATTGACACTGTTTCTATGGGGGTGTGATGGATTGCCTGATTAGCGACCCTGGCAATAGTATCCCTCACAGATGGCAAATTAAACAGTAGACAGATGCCCCCCCCCAGCCTTCCTGCCATCCCCTTACCCACTGTACTAGCTCAATTCAGTCTCCCTAACCTCTCTGTGTCCTAGGCTGTACTCCATTCTTCCTTGCTTTCTTTCTGTCCTGTCTACTTTGGCTGTGATTTAGCACTCATTCATGGGAGTGATGTCTCGATTTTTACTGTTTTTTCCCCCCTTTTTTGTATAATGCAGATATTCATTACAAATAAACTGTTACTTTTAGATTGCAACTATAATTATTGCCTATTGCCTAATTATTTCCATTATTTATTGATATGTTATATATGTCATACACTAGTTATGGTCCTCTGAAGGGCTGCAATGAAATATTCTGCTGAAGGTAAATCTGTAGTTGTTTTTTAAAATGTATTATTTGATCGACCAAAACGTTGAGTGAAAAAATTTAAAATTAAAAAGCCCAGAACCATCAAATGTGATGTCATATTTCTTGTTTTTTATCTATGCAAACTTTTTCTCATGTCTAGAAAAGGATGCGCTATCAGTTATATTTAAAAAAAACTTGGAGCAGGGGTACAGTTACTTTTACTAAGAATACTGTGTGTCACATAGTGTCTGTGTGTGGATGTGTGTGAGTTTTTACTGTGTGGAAGGAGCTTGTAACCGTGGCCAGTGCATCATTAATACTCTCTCCTGCAGATGTACCATCATCTTTGACAAATCACTTGGGCTTGCCATCAGGAACATTACAATCCCCGCTACACTTCAGATGTACACATGTACCATGAAAGGGAACACAAGTTTTCTCTCTTTGCATCGGTACAAGCTGAGGGGGTGAAAGACTCTGGGGCCCCAGTGAGGGTTAAAAGTACTTGCAGAAAGAACGTAGGCCTGCTTTCTTATGTGCAGCTAATCAAGCTTTGATGCGCTCCCTCGCCTTGCAGCTGCATGCGTTTTCATCTTTTTTCCCCAGCCTTGCAGTGCCCTGACTTCTCGTTCAATTACCCTCAAGCATGTCTTTGTTTTATCTCGCCTGGATGACTGTATATTTGTTAATTTTTTTTCCAGTAAAGGCCAGTGCTCTAGCCAGCACGTGGCCTCCCGCCTTAGTGGGAGAGGAAGTGGGCGACAGAGAATCAGTATTAACATTATTGCACTAATGGTTTTTACCTGAGTGTAACTTTCACGGCCTGCCGCTTAAGTGTCCCGTCGCTCCAGTGACTTGGAAAGCGTCTATTATATTCAGCCCACAGAGCAATCATGGGATGCAGATGGAGCTAGAGCTTGTCATGTCTAAGGCTTCCTGCAAGTGCCCTTTGCAAATGCCACAGACAATGATGGGTAGAAGGGAACCGCCACTCCATCTCCATCTGCATGCCTGACCAACCCAGGCAGTAGTGTGTCAAGCGTTGAACTTACGGTGAAATGAGCTTCGTAATCCAATGACATCTTGCCAGCTCAAATCTGCCATATAGGATGTGAGGCAAAGTTTTTTTGTTTCTTTTTCCTTTTTCCAATATGAAGCACTGAGCTAAAGGAACTATTGAGGTAGCCGCTGCAGTTCACTAGATACTACGGAGGTAAAGGCCACAGAGGTGAAAGGATGTACTTGTGTCCTTTGTACATTAATGCCACTGTTTTGCACATGTCCATATATTTTATTTTATTGTTTACTATTTAATTTGTAAAATATTACAAAGCATGTATAGGACAGTAATTTCACTATATATTGTACATATATTTATTACTTTCAGATTTACGTTATTGTATTTTTGCACAACACACACTCGCACACAAGAATTTCACTCGCATGTTGGTACCTTAATGTGCGTGACTATAAAAGTGAGATTTGATGTAGTGTCCTTTACTTCAAGTGTACATAAAAGCAAGCATGCAAGGACTTTCACTAGAACTAACACACACACACACACACACACACACACACACACACAGGGTTGGTTTAATGCACAGACTAATAGGTATTGTCTTTTTCTGTTTAGGACTCAAAAAGAAATAGACAATACCTCAAAAAAAAGGTATGCTTTTGCTTACACCATCAGTTTCATGTATTACTGTCTTTAGAGTGGTTTTTTATACACACTTTAGTCCTTACTGTCAATGAACAGCAAAGGTGGGTCTAAAATGGTCTCAGACAAGTATACGCACACACACACACACACATATTCAAACACACACACTTTGCATCGTCTGGAAAGTGCTATGGTCCATCTGCCATCATAGGTTTATGAGTGGGTAGTGAGTGTGTGTGTCTCATCTCCCTCCCTCCGTCCTTCCCTCCACTCTCTTATCTTCCCACTAATGCACACCTACCCACACTCACTCTCATCTCTTTCCAGACTCTAGTTCTGGTACTCATCTTCCTCTTCTTTCTCTCAGCTTTCCTTCTTACTGTGGTTCTACATTCCCATTTTTTAAGGATGCTCTCTCAGTTTATTTCTTCCTCTCTCATTGCCCTTTTCCCATATATATTTGTTTTGCCAGGATCGATCAGTAGGTTAATCCTAATGCTGGTTGAGAGTTGTTGGCACTCTGTGGTCTGAGTGCAAACACACACGCATCCAAGACCAGTGATGCAGATTGTAGATAGCGCCAAAAGTCTGCTTGTAAGTGGGCCGTTTGGGATCCTAGTCAGCTTGAAGCTCCTTATGCTCTGTATGTGTGTTTTGTGTGTGTATTTCTTTACACTCCCATAGTCTTATCCTTCGTTCCTTGTCGGTGTTTTGGATTCAGACTTCATTGTTTCATCACTTTATACTCGTTTATCGCTTTTAATCAGTGTCTCGTTCATGCACACACACACACACACACACACACACACACACACACACACACACACACACACACACACACACACACACACACACACACACACACAGGCAGTCTATATATGCGTATTCATTCTTTGAATGTCAGGGCACCCAAGGTCCATGTAAAATGAATTCTCTGCCCTGTCATGCTGCCCTTGTCCTTCATGAACTTCTAAATTAATGAGAAGACATAGATTAAAATTGGGACTGTTTTGACTGTGCAAAATATTTAGAAGTTAAATGGAAATGACTACCTCATTTTATTAGTTACTGCTTATTCTAGAAGTCAATGTCTTGTCTGAAAGATCTTTCTCAAAGGATCAAGTTTAGTTTTCTTAATCTGTTCATTTTTCTTAGATAGAAATTTTACCATTGTACAGTGGGATATTGAAATTTCTAGAATGGATGAGCCCCTGTTTAGTTAGGTCAGTTTTCTTTGGTAAAAATCATTTGTTTAACTTCCAGAGTAGTTTCTGAACACTGTTCTAAAAGTCGTTTCACCTTCACTGTCAGTGTAGAACAGAAAGGTCTTAAAATAACAATTAAAAGTTAAATTCCTCGAGGTATAAGCCAGAGCATTCTCATTGTTTAATTTTATTTTCATGTTTTCTCTGTCCTTAACCTTGATTTTAAAAATAAAATTAAAAATCAATCAATCAATCAATCAATCAATCAATCAATCAATCAATCAATCAATCAATCAATCAATCAATCACCCAATTAATTAAAAAAAGTCATGAAACTTAGTATGCACGACTCTAGAGATTTATATCTAAATATAGCACAGTTACAGCACAGTGTGTAAAAGAGTTCTATGTCAATTGGTAGTGCCCTGATAATGATGATGGAGCTGGTCTCCAGCAGGATACAATGTTAGGACCTGGTGCTCAGCTCTGATAGCCCCCAGCCCAATTTAACCGCTGATGTCAAAGTTTGATCTTAAACCAATAATAACTAAACACACATGGTTCACACAGGCTGCAGGCAAAACTGGTCATGACGTGGTGTCAAAAACTGCAGCGTAGGCAAGCAGATGTCAGTGCTGTTTCCACGTACAATAGTGGTCCAGTAGATCATAACTGGTCATATTTCTCTTCTTCCATTTGAGGTTGTTTCATTCATTCGCTCATTCATTTGAAAAAAAAAAAAGATGTTAGAAAACAATTCTTGAACAAATATCTTTCTCCTGCCAAACGTCTAATAAGAATGTTCAGATGTTGAAGAAGTACTCACAAAGGAAAACTAAATTTGTAACATTGTCACTTCATTTGGGAACCATTTTTCAAACAAGATGAGATGTTGAGAAAAGTCAATCAGCAAATGGTTATTCAGCGCTGAAATGTTTGCCGAGAAGTGTCATGTGAACATTTCCAAGTTGTGAAACCAAAAGCAAACAAATAGCAACTCACAACTAATTTGGTTAATTGGCAACAAGCCCCTGCTGGATGTAAAAACAGCATCTCTGGGGACTAAGTGTTTCACAAGTAAAGATGATAGGGGTGTGCCACTCTCTTAAAGACTGTCTGGGCAAGTAGTTTAACAGAATAGCATTCTACCAAAAACTGCAAAGAACTGGAGATTATATTATTAGCTGTATATAATATAATTTAAATATCCAGAGAATCCTGAGAAAGATGCCTTTATGCACAGAACAGAAACATTTTTGAAACCAGTTATCAATCAGCATAGTTTATTTTAGATAGAACTTTATCGTACAGACAACAAAAAGGAAACTCTCTTAGTCGAGGCTCAATTACAAGGCAGTTATGCAAAGTGGAACCCTATCTGTGGGTCTAATGAATCCAAATTTTAAATTGTGTTTGGAAACTATGTATCTTACAGACAAAGTGATTGACCATCAGACTTGTTTTGAGTGCAGAGTTCAAAAAATTAGCATCCGTGATGGTTTGTCAGTAAACTGGAGTGACAATAACATGTACATTAAGTGTTAAGTAAAAAAAGGGTATTTCATTTAAATATATGATTTAACATATTAACAAATACCTTTTATTTTAAAATGAGGCTTCACTCTTGCCAAAATAGACATTTAATTGAACTTAATAGTAAAACTAATGCTTATTATAATGAAAAGACCAAGATTGAAACTAAATTTGTTGCAGTTTTGTGTTTGTTTTTTTGTTGTTAGATTACAGTAAGAGTTCATGTATCCTGCTGCCGACTATGCCAGAGTTTTATACTGTATTATGTGTAGACAGGTGGAAGTCCAGCTCTAAACCACTGGTTATTTTTACTCTTTGCCTAGTGAAATCTTCATGCAGCTTCTGTCTTTCGCTGCTCTTTTTCTTCCCGACTTTCATCCTGTGGCTCCATGGAATTGATTTCTACTCGGCTGTCTGCTGCCTTTGTGAGCAACGCACAAGCTGAGGAGAGAGAAAAAGAGAGATGGAAGGTCCTATTTTTCCTTCAAGGAGGGTTTCATACTCCTCCCTCGAAGGAGGCTTTTCGTGCTCACCCCTTACAGTTTTTGGACAAGAATAGAGAGAATATGTGGGCACAAATGCATCAGGTTCGGTCTGGCTGGGTTAGCTGGAGGATGCTAAGGAGACGGGTAGCCTTCAACCCACAGAATCAATTCACCAGCAGAAAACTTCTTCGCCGCACTAAATGATAACACACCTTGAGAGGCCTGGCCCCTGACATGGGAGAAAAATAACTGCGTGAAAGAACTGTCGTGGGAGATATAAACATATTTCTGTCAGCCAGTCCAAAGTTGTTTCTATAATCTTGTGTAGGCATGCTTTACCTTTGGGTGCACCGCTGTTTCTGTTATGTGCTTTTTGTCTTCTTAAAACAAAATTGCTTTGCTGTTTCTAATGATTTTTTTTTCTAGCTGGAGCTATCGTCTTTATTCATTGTGTTTGTGATGTTCTATCAGTTTTGACTTCTAAAGCTTCTACTGATGTGTGTCTTACATGTACCGTGTACATGTCTGTTATTTAGCATTTAACTACATTTAAATTTAATATGACACTATCAGATCAAAGTAGCTAGTTGAGATGAAATTTTCTCCTAACTGGATTAAGCAGTTCAGATAATTATGCTTCTCATTTTTCTCCTCTCTTCATCTTGATCGGTCATCTTTAAGCTTAGAAACTGTAGACTCATCAGTGGAAAACTGCTGGGTCACTGCCTGAGACCCACAGAATTTGGGACAGTTTGGAACAGAAGTTGATGATTGCTTTCTATGTAAGCTTGAGGTCTGTTGTGAAATCATAGAGCACATAGTATTAGTAGTCATAATGGGACTACTAGTCTAGGTATAATCAAAAAATGCCAACTACACTAAAAGGCTGAAGTTGTAGGAAAAAAATTACCTTTAACACAACAACCACAAGGATTCCAACACTCTACAAGTGCCAGGAGGGGTGATTTTGCCTATATTTAAAATCCCAGTCCAGCAGTAATCTTTTATCTAACTACAGCTACCTCTATATATAGTTATCAATATAGTTAGCTTTGGATCATGTTATAGCGGTCTTCATATCAAAATGTGTGCAAGCAATCATGGAAAATACAATTTTTATCTCACACACCACAAAATTCTGTATTTGATGATAAAAAGCCCATTTTAGGAAAGGTCAAAACTATGAGATGATGTCGTTTTAATTTAACAGTTATGCGATTTTTAAAATGCCAATGATCTAGTGTTAATGGGAGATTGGCCATGATTTTTGATTGTTAGGATTCTAGAACTTTTTGATGGGAGCAACTGCATGCAGTTCTAACCGATCCATGGTATCTTTGCTTTGTGCTGTGTACATGCTATCCCTCCTTGTTTATCATGCAAAGTGCTATTTTCAATTGGTTCTGATAGAAAAACCTCAAAGTTGACTTTATGTTGTCAACTTGGGACACTGCATTTCTTCTTTGCCTAAGGGGCTTCTCTCTCTCTCTCTTCTTCTCTGTCTCTCTTGCAAAGTCTGGAACAGATAAATTGGTTGTTGTTGTTTTTTTCTTTTCTTTTTGTGCAAAGTGCTTGTTACTGAACTATCAGTGTTATTTTTATGGCAAGATGGTAAATCCATACTTATGCATGCTTAAACCTTGTGCTTTTATTTTGTTTAAGTAACACAAATTACATGGTTATTAATTTATTTTTATTTATTTTATTTTTTTACAGCATGCCTACAGCTTAAATTCAGAATTAGTTTGACTAATGGAGGTGTTTTATGAGAGAATTTAGTTGTGGTTGTTTGTGTGTGAGGCTGTTTGTGTGTACTCTGGTTTTTACTTCATGCGCAACATTAATTCTTGTGGGAGGGAAATTTCTATTAAATGTCAACCAGAAAGAGCTGACAGTGCAGTCACATCTTTACAGGTCTCACCTAGTGAGACATTTTAAATTATAAGGCTTTTAACTGAACCTTACTGAAACATCTGTACTTTATCTTCGCTTATTTTTTTTTTTGCACACACACAAACATGGCCACCTGTTTGATTTCTTCCTAGCTCATATACAATGTACCTTATTTTTGTGTACTGCAGTTCTTTTAATGTCATTTGTGCTCTATTGCATATTTTAACTTTGTGAGTGACAGAAGAGGAAAGGAGAGGGAGGACATGAGTTGTATGGGAAGATGAATAATTACCATGTAGCTCGAGCCATTGCAAGCCCTTTTTTGCCCTCTACTTTATGACATTTACTAAAATCATGGTTTAGTGTTGCTAATGCATTTTCTGCTCAAGGAAATAAAAATGCTCTCTATCACGCATTTATTAGTCTGTATACAGAGCAGAAAGATGGAAAAATACGTATATATTAAGCAATCAAATGGAGACTACTTTTTTTTTTAAATTAAGATAGTCATTAGTGTATTAAAGAGGTACTGATGCAACTGTAACCAGTCTCTGACAGCCACTACAGGTCTCCTAGAATATGTTAGGGGTACAAAATAAAAGCAAAACCTGCACACTGCTTCTGAATGTACTGCTTCGCATGCCATCAGAGTTAAAAATCCTAATTAGTTTCACTCACCATTTGTTTGACTCTGATCTTGCCTTCCAGCTACCCATAGTGCTGGTGGCAAGGGGCTGTGATTCTTTTTCAAAGTCATTGTGATTGCCTAGATCTGTGGCCTTCTGCTTTGGTTTACCGCCAGGTTTGTGGTTTGACTTCCACTCGACTTCAGCTCCAGATGTTCCCAGCAATATGCCATGTGTGTTTGTGTGTGTATGAGTGCAACCAGTTTTTGTGTGGATGTGACCATATGCAAATGTGTATGAGGATGTTGTATGTGTGATTCTGTTTTCATAGAGCTGTTATCTCATTTTCACCTGCCAGTGGTCATTCGGGTTCTGTCAAATAGCTCAAAGGTGTTTGATTTTTTTTTCATTATTTAATAATACAAAAAAATCCTGCTTATAATAAAAAAAATGAAAGGAAAAGAACCTAACCTAATAATATCCATGTAAGGATCATGCAAGGACAAATTCATCATGGAATTGATGCCTCTCATAATATAATTGTAGTTTGAAAGTATCTTTGCTGACCCTAAAACTGCGTTCTTCTGGACAGATATCTCAGATGTCACTCCTGGGATGTTCTGGTGCCCAGTTTGGGGGTCACTGCCCAAAGTGCTCCGATTACTATGGGAACCACTGTTGCCTTCACCCACTGCATCTTGTCTAGATTTTTTCTCATTACTTGGTAATTCTCGAGCTTTTCGTATTCCTTCTTCTTAATGTTGCTATCACTTGGTATAGCTACGTCTATCACTATAGCCTTCTTCCTCTGTTCTTCCACTACTTTGTCTGTTTGGTTAACGGGTAAATGGACTGGTTCTTATATAGCACTTTTCTACTCTTAGTACACAAAGCGCTTTATAAAACTTGCCTCATATTTGGATATTTGGTGTGTGTACTGGAGCAGCCAAGGATCAAATCACCAACCTTCCAATTAGTAGATGTCCTGCTCTACCTCCTGAGCTACACCCACCCATGGTTAGCCATCACCAGTTTGTCTGCCTGTATCTGAAAGTCCCACAGGATCTTAGGTTGGCCATTATTAATCACCCTTGGGGGTGAATCCCATTTTGACCTAAGGGGTGCCAGGCCATACTTGACATAGATGTTCTTGTATACTATCCTACTAGTTATTTCGCCATTAGTCTAGATGTTGGGTATTGAAGCTGCCATAGGTCCTACATCCCCTTCATGTAACGCCTTTTGCTGGGGTTACTTGCGTAGTTAAATTCCAACAGCGCCCTACTCTCATTGCTTGTCAACTTATGCCTTCTTGTTCCAGTAGCCCACTTCTCATCAGTGTGTCCTGGTTCCTTAATACCTGATGCGGACCTTGTTAATCCAGGCGACGTCCGAGCTGGTATAGCTTCTGTTTATACATCTCTCATCTTCTGAGGTAGGCTTGGGTAGCAAGGTGGCCTGGCCTGGGGACACTTACTGGATACACACGGCCTGTTTGGGAGTCGAACCCCTGACCTGAAGTCCCAAAGCCAAGTGGTTCTGCGAGATTGATAAAGTCATGTGGAAAGTCCTGTGAAAAAACTTCTTTAACACATAACTATATAACAAACAGTGAGACAAACCCCTGGGGAAGAACTGAAAGGTTTGAATGGGCAGACGTATTTGTCTTAAACAATCTTCCCTTTACAGGTTTACTCAAGCCATTCTTGCAGTAATACGTTTTTGACTCCCATTGACTCTGAATTGCATTTCATTCAGCGCTCAGCAATCCACTTCCCTCTTTCTTTCTCTCTCTCTCCCTCTCTCTCTCTCTTTTTATTGCATCTCATCAGCCGCAGGGAAACAGCCCAGCTGCCACTGTGATGCCACTCACGGCCAATGCACCCTGACAGATTCCAATTAAGTTGGAAAATGTAACGTATGAATATTAGAAAGTACTCTGGCACAAACATCATCCTCTTCTTTTGTTGCATTATGCAGCTTGTAGTCGGGGGTCTCCGTTGGTCCACCATTTCCATAAAGTTTATTTCTCCACTACCTCCCACTCCTTTGACTCTATCTGGTGCTTCCTCTCTCCCCTAAGGCTGTTTGTTAACAGTTGTAAATATGCCCGCCATGCACACATAAACTCTCACTTAAGGACCGCGATGTGGTTTTGTCAATCAGTGCATCTCTGTCCGGCCTACTGCTCATTCTAATAAAGATTTATGGGTAGTGAAGAGAAGTGAATAAATATTTGACAGAGGAGTATGTATCAACAATTGCAAACCTGTGTGATATCTCATTTGTCTATGAATTTAATTCTTTCAGCTAAATAACTATTGTGTTAGCAAATCTTTTAAACTGGTTACAGTTTGTGTATGTACATATCTGTTTGCTGGAGACTGAACTGGAAACCCCAATGATGCCAACTTGTGGTAGTTACATTAACACATGGCTCTGTGGGATAGTTTCATTCTGACAGACTTCCGTTGCCCCTGTGTTGAATGAGAGCATTCCTCTAAGCTGCCAGTTCCTGCAAGTATGTGTGTGTGTTTGTATGTCCCACAGTCAGAGGCATGAGGCAGAGCCAGGGTCCTGTCGCTGGGCTATAGACCATGTGTGACCTCATCTCAACCTGGCAACCCACTTTGCCTCAGATGGTGATAAGAGAGGGATTGCCAGTCTTACTGTCTGCCTGTCTCGATTGGAAATGTATTAGTTCTTTTAATTTAGTATGCTACATCTTAGACTCTTGTTTTGAAAAGCAAAAAGGAGGATAGATAAGATTAAAAGCAATGGTGTTTGGAGAGAAGCTGATATGGTTCAAATGGGAACAGTAAAAAGAATCATCATTTCATTGTGAATGAGTAGAAAAGAACATTGGCAAACTAGGGGCAGAGTCTTCTGTGAGGATATTCTGAGAAGCTAACTTTCTAATTGATTAAGCATATAAGCAAATCTAATCATAAACTGTAAAATTAAGCAAACACTCAGAGTTTGAACAATATTGGCAGTCCTAGCACCAGCAACATTCTTTGCCTTGCAGGTTAACTTCTCTATCGCTTTACTGAATGTGATTACACATTGCTCGAGGGTGGTTATATGGCAGTGGCAAGGTCACTTTGTAGAATAAAATACTGCCATGCCGCAGTGGTTTTACTAGATGTCATCTGTCCCAATTTGATTTTCATTCTACCCATTTGCATGGATATAGAATCTAGTTTTCTCCTGGGGTTGCAACCCTGGTGTCTGGAGGGTGGACCTATAACCCAACAGTTAACCGGCATTGTACATTAATAAAGTGAGTCATAACATATATACACACACACACTACTGTGCAAAAGACATCGCTAGGAATCATATGTTGCTAAATGCAGTGATTTATCGAAAGATATATTGAAATACAGGCAAAAAGGCAAGGCAAAAAAAAAAATCTGTACAATTCTAACAGGGTTGAAAGTCAACTTTTATTTCTTAATATAGCCTGAACTCTCTAAGCAAATGCTCTTGTAATTTCTTTAAGTAGTTTCTACACTTCTTGAAAGACATTCAAAGCTGGTTTAACAAAGTTACCTTTGGCATTTTTTCTACATTCAATTGCTAGTAGAAAAAAGCCTAAAGATACCATTTAATTATTTGTGAATTTATGGATTTATATATTTGTTTGTTTGGGGTTTTTTTGTACTAGGCTGTCTTTTATATGTAGATACAAGAGTGGTGTATCCCTTGTGTTAGGTGCCTTTTTTTGCTTGAGTTAGTGTTAAGCGGCTTAACAAAGAAACATATTTTTTTCTGAAAATGGTCAATTGCAAAAACTGAATGTTTGTGTATGTGTGTGTCAGAAAAAATGGTTCATGTTACTTTAAGACCTTGGCCCGACATAGTTGTGATAGGTAATTTTGCAAAATAAATCAAGTCTTTAAAACAGGACATCTTAGGGACAGGCCTCTTCTGCATGCCTGTATCTGCTGGTTTGTTTTCTTTGGCTAAGAATTTATGTCATCAGTAATGCAGTGGTGTATGTTAAATGAATGTAAATACTAAGAAACAAGCAAGGGCAAAAACTGTAAAAACCCACTTTCATAAGAACTACAGCCCCAATATTAGGTCAACTAAATCAAAGCTTATCTTACCCAATGTTAACAAACAGTCAACCTACTGCATTGCATTAATGTACTATATACATACTGTTGACCAGGAGAATGCAGTCACTATTCCCTGCTATATTTTTAGGCTTATGTTGCCTAAAATATAGTGTGAGAAGGAAAAGAGCTTTCTGGGCATGATGACATGTTTGCTGTTGCTTTGTATTTTCTTAAGTCTCGGCTGAATGAGAAAACGTACTTTTCTTCCAAGTTTGTATTTGATTTTGTGGCAACATTGCAAGACTTGCATTTGGAGGAAAAACTGACAAAGACGAGTCCAATTCTAAAAGAAAAAAGCACAACGAACTAGTGCATCCAAAATATTTGGCTAAATTTCCTCCACTGGCTTTGAATTTTTCCCTGAACGCCATCCTTGGCCTTTTTTTTCTTGTGAAGTGATAGTGGATGATAGTGTGACAGGGGTTCTGGCAAGGTCAAGCCTGACAGCCTGGTCGCTAGCTGGAGAGCCAACCACAGCGCCTGAAGCAATAGCCTTGGCTTGGTACCTTGTACATCCCTACATGTGTGTTTGTGATTTCTGGTCTGGTTGGACCATTGAAAGCTGTAAGACAGAAAAAGTCTTGCAGAGGGCAAATCAAAAAATAGCAGTTTATCATCTTCAAAAGCATTCCACATAGATATGCAGGAGAGGAGAGCAGAGGGAGGAGAATTGTATGCTGGCAACATATCCTCCCCTCCTGGCTAAAAGAACTACAGACTGAAGTGCGAATATAATTGTGTGTCTGTGAGGTGTGTGTGTACATGCACATGTAGACTGTGTATACTCTGCCCAACCAAGAGACAGAAGACAGATGATTTTTCAAGTAACTTAATGTGCTATTCTGAAATTGCCAAAATCGCCATCATTCCACAATACTTGTTCAAGTACATCTTTTTACTTCCAGCTCTATTTAAATCTACTTCTGTTTTTTTCAAGATCATAATAGTGTGTACACTATTAACACTTTCCAAAGTGAGTATTGAGTAAGGACCAGTGAATGCCAGGACAACAGGGACAGTTTTTTCACCTTCAGGGCCATAAAATGATGAGGGAAGTGCTTTTGTTTCAGTGCCAGAATTAGACACGGGAAAAGTGTGTGTGTGTGTGTGTGTGTATGAGAGGGGTGGGTGGGGGTCGGGGTGGTGGGGTTGAATGTGACTACTAAAGAACATTGTTTGTGCTTCTATCTCCATTACCATAGGCAGTTCATTATGTGTTGGTGGCATCCTGCTGCTAGCCCTGCCTTGCTGTGATAGATTTATAATTCCTAAGCAACATTCAGCAGACAAATTGCGGGTTTGGGGTGGACTCTGTCAACATTTCTCTGTGTTATTCTGTTTTTCTATTGCTCTTTTATTCACAGTCAGTCTGAGACTCTAGCTTTTTATTGTTCTTTGTCTTTCTGCCCCCTGGTCAATATTTCTGTCTTTGTATCTCAGTGTTTCCATTGGCGTGTTTCTTTCTACCTCACGCTCTCTCTAAACTCTACCAAAAGATGGCCAGCAGAGTCTATCACTTGAATGGGAAAACTGTATCTCAACACACAGAGTTGTTACTTTGGCCAGTAGAGGCTCAACAGTAATATGTGGTCAGCTCTTTAATGTTAGCCAAGACCAAAGGTGGACCTCAATAACCCATTAATCTTTGAAACACACATCCTTGCACTCTAAACACACTTACATCAGCTTGTGTGTGTCCACAAATGCACACATGAATTCACAAAAAAACGTACACACTCACCCTTTCCCTTTTCCTGCATCACTTGCTACAGCCAGTTGACCTTAGCACTGGGAAGGCAGGTTTAGTAATGGGATCAGTGGCCACTGGCAGGCCCTTTCACCTGCAATCTCATCACCCTTGCTTACACTGAGTGGACATCTGGTGAAGTGCATTTTACTTTAGACAATCTATAAAACAGGCAAAAAGCAGCTTTTAAATATCAACTTCTGATGTCTGATCTCACTAGTATGAACTCTCATTTGTTTATCTAATTTAAAGATATATATTTTCTACTTTACAGTATAATGCAGTGCAAAAATTCATGACCCACTTGTCATTTATCTATATTTTGCTAGAAAAATGGGAAATAACTGCAGCAATTTATTGAAACACGTAAACATACTTGGAAATACAGTATGCAGGGGAAAGCAGTTTTAACAAGTTGAAAGGGAATATTTGGTAAGACCACCTTTACTTTTTTGCATAAAAAACAAATATAATGACATTTAGATGATTTCCACTCTGATGATACTTTCTGAATTCATGATTGCCTCAATTTTAACAAGATTCCCAACACCACTGGCTTAAATGCGACCCAAAACCATTACAGAGCTTCCACCAGAAGGTTATGGACACTCTGACTTGACTGAAAATGTGTGAAAAACCAGCTAATGTCCAAAGAAAAGCTCAAGAAAGTGTTGGAATATGTTGGAAATGTCTTGATGGCGTTTCAAATACAGAAAGAAAAAAACAACACGAGTAATAGATAGGGTAACACAGAGGGAACTAAGACTATAAAACCCAAATGCAAATATCCCCACAACCCCCCCTCAAGAGAGTATGGACAATTCTCCGTCAAAAGAATGTGTCAACTTAAAATATTCAACTTCTTTTCATCTTCTGTGTAAGTGTCAGATCATCTTTCCGGTACAAAGTCATTTGTGTTTTGTACTGATTTTTTTTTTTTTTAGTTTTATTGTTTGTCCTACAATCTGTTAAGTTTAATATTCTATGGTTTTTTTCTGTGGTTTTTTTCTATTCAGACTATAGTAATATTTACAATTAGGAAAAGATCTTGGTTTCAGTTAAAATACACCCCTTCACACTAGCTACCACCCATGTTGAAAAAATGATGAGTTGGAAGTTATAGAGCCGTCTCACTGATGCAACAACCCAACATGTGACACACCACTGCCAAAGGATGCCTTGTGTATAATTGACACTCACAAGCATCTTTGTCAAAACAGCATTGTTTTACACGACAGGAATGAAAAGGCCTGAAAGATTTACTTTTCAAGTCTTTCAGTTTCAGTCATAGTTTTTAATTCATGTCTGTCGGAACAGAATGAATGAACAAGCAGGTTAAAAACAGAAAACAGCACACTTGATGGAGGCTAAAGCTGCAGCACTTATCCATAATTTCCAGCTAGAACACAAAGTCTTGCTTGTTACTTTACCAAGACACATGCAAACAACCTTTCAAGAGTGATTTATCTTGCTTAATTACACAATAAAAAGTAAGACATTATGCCTGCGTAATCATTGTAATCCATTAAAGAAGCAAATAGGTGTAAGGCCCAAGATATTTAGGTGAAGGGATGAGGATATGGCTGGTTTGTAGGAGCTCAGAGGCTTTTGACTTCGTAAGAAACATAGTAGCCTGTTGTATTAATTTTGTGAGTAGAACATCATTCAGTTTCATGTTAGCTTTAGATTTTGCTTAACAATATGTCAGTTAGTGAATGAGAAGGCATTTAAAATCATTTTCTGAGGGCGAGAACCAGAGCTGCAGCCTCTCACTGTCAGTTGCCACCTTCCAAGCAACATTGTTGCATCACAACTGTGATAAAGTGGCAATAAGAAGAATCAGTCTGCTGGCAAGTTACGATTTAATGGTATGAAGCTGACAACTCAATAAACTAAACTACAAATCTGTGGCCTTCAAATTCAGCTTGTGAACCCAAATGGTTGCCCAGAGGTTGAGTGTTCCACGTTCAACCTCTGGGCAATTGTTTTGGTTGCTCAACTACTTGCAATCGGAAAAAAAAAATATATATCAATGCAGTCACTGGGCAACCACAGATTTTTTCCTAGTCACAGAGAGGTTGCTATCTCATTTTTATTCCAGTGTGACTAAGCCATTAGTCCTCTAAACAGCTCAGTCATAATAGAAACACAAGTGTTTTTTTTGACGCATAGGCTATACCTACTTACACTCAAAGAGACCGCTTCCCACAACACATTTGTTTCTGTTGTTTTAAAGTAGGTTTGTGTTCGAAAGAAGTTTAAAAAAAATCCCTGTGGTGGGTTGAAATCCCATTTGCAAACTGAGCTGTGGTGGATGGGATCAAGCATTGCTGCTAGACAAAGAAAGCTGAAAGCAGGGCAGGAACACTGAGGTTACAGACAAATTTAATTAGATGGAGAGTGGGGCAGTAATAGAATAGAGAGAGAGAGAGTCAGAGAGAAAGTAACAGGCACAACACCAGAGGGGTAGCTAATTCATTTATCACCACATTCTCTATCTTCTCTTTTAACTCTTTGGGAATTTTGTTTGATTTCTGTAAACGTGTTACTAGTCTGCTGAGTGACTGCAGTCAAATGCTAAATTTAAGAAATAGAAAATTTAGACAGACAGAAGGTGGCTTAACAGGCGGTGTTCCCACCCTCCAAGATACCTTCTACATGCACTGTAGCTTCTTCTGGCTCCAGAAGGATATATGTGGTAGTTTAAAGAACCAAAGCAAGCTTTCAAGTGATTATGAGATTAGGCATTCTCAAAGATGACAGTGAAGCTTTGATTTGAGACCAAAGTACAAGGACAAAACTCCTTTCATGTACCTTTTTGTTTGATAAAACTGAACTGAAGTAAGGCCATCTGGCACTCTGAAGTCTATAAGGCCATCTGGCAGACTGACCCACGCCTCTCTGACCACAGAGACACATTTAAACAACTAATAAATAGTCAATATTACTGCAAAAGTCTAAATATTGTATCTGAAAACTGACAATTCATGTGATTTTCTATAGCTTTGGCTCTAAAGGCTGTGTGGATTCACTAACTAAAGCTGCCATTTTCAGAACCACCATTCTAGCTCGTGGGGATGTTTGATACCCAACAAATACTTTCATAAAGTATATTTTTCAAAAGTATTAAAAGTAACTTTCAGTCACTGCACAGGCTCAGTAGGCAGGGGCAGCAGGGGCACTCAAGATGCCAACCCACAAAGTAGTGATAATTAATTCAATGAGGCAGTCACTCTCCAGTCTTTGGAAGTCTGTTCAGTTCAGTTTGCCTCAGCTGAGCCCACGAGTGCCCTTTGCCTGCTATGTCACGAGTCATATGAACTGTGGTGCAAAGTTAGGCCAAGATACTCATGTCACTTTCTCAAATTTGATACAGACAGGGAAATGTCACAGTAAAGTACATTTGCACTGACAAAATGTGGAAGAAAAAGTTTGCAGTATATTTTGTACTGGACTGTACAGACTCAAAAGAAAAGTGGGTGGGAGCTGAGTCCCTGATTGCTCACACTCTCTACCCATTTGTCAATGTATGACTACTTCTATTGAGAACACAGCTCTAAAGATCTGCTTGCTGCAGGCATTTTGTCTGATGTGCTGTCATCATCATGAGATTTAACGTGCAAAAAAAAATAAAAATAAAGTTTTCTGTGTGTGCTTGTTTGTGTGTGTGTTCGTGTGTCTGCTGAGGCCTTAAGCAGAACATAAGCGCATGCCAGACAGGAGCACATTAACTATGTATTACCTAAAACGTGACAATCAAAACCATATAACTTTTTTTTTTCAGGGAAAGCTGAAGTTGCGCTTCTGTGAAGCAGAGGTGCAAAACGTTTTATTCCCTCTTCTCTCCTCTGCGTGCTTCTGAGGACTCTTTAGAATATTTCCACTGGCTGTAAAATAGAGCTGTAATAATAGGAAAATGGCAGGGTTTTATAGCAATGGGAATTATTGTGCTTTGCAGGTAGCTAAAGGTTCACTGTAAATAGGCACTGATAGTAAGATGTACCGCTCACATAACTCAGCACGCCGCAGAGCTGCTCTATGAGGGTTCCTGTGGTTTTTCGCTGAGTGTCATTGACAATTAGCTTATGTTTGTCAGAGGCAGCTGCCATCTTACAGGCTTTAATGCAGGCTCAAAAATAGCCCGTGAAGGTAGGGAAGCCTTTTTGTTTGTGTTGGAAGTGGAAGGAAATGCCAGACATCACCTAGTAAACAAGGTTTGATATGAATGTTAGCTTGCAAAATATTGCTCCTGAGCCATCTCAGCGGAGTCTGTGGCAATCTGTAAATAAGGATACCAAAGGGGCGAAATGTCTAATCGTCCTTGAAAAAGATGTGCCACAGTTTTTTAATATCTTCTGCCCCGATGCCCAGAGGTATTGCAGCAGGGTGGGAGGAGTAGGGTAGTGTGTGTGGCAGGGGTGCTGTCGGTGCCGGGTGATGGGGCATTACTCTCGCACCATTGACTTCATTACAGTCCCTCTCACATATCCATCCCTCACCCTCTCTAAATGCCCTTGCCAGCCTCTAATTCACTTAATTCCTTGATTATCAATTCTGACGGCATTCGGGCAGAAAGGTCAATACTTTTTGTGGCGTGTACCTGAATGTTACAACATTCACTCCAAAAAAAGAAAAAGAAAAGAAAGAAAACGAAAATGGAGAAGCCGCCTTCATCAAAGGAGTGCTGCGAGGATGGAAACATGATGTATTGCAATCATATGCTACCAGTTGGTTTCATTAAATTTTCATTGTTCACACACTCACAGGCATATTTTAAGTGTACGTACAAAAAAAACGTATGCATCAGCACACACCAGGACAGGGGGGAATGGAGCCAGAACACAACAGACACAATCCTACATTTGATACAAACACACGTTTCCCTCTCTCTTTCCTCTTTCCCCATCTCCTTGATGAAATCGAGGTTGCCATGCCGTGACTGTATGCGGCAGACGCACGAACAAGTGTTTCCCCCCGAGGAGAGGCAATCTAAATGGGAAAACGACATGACAGCTTTGCCACATAATCAAACACCACACCCACAGTTACACACCACAACTTTTGTTTGGGAGGCTTTTCACTGTCCGCTTTATGCATATAAACTATAAATCTTCACAAAAACCTAGTGTTTGGTTCAGAATGTTCTTTTGCCTTCTGCGGTAATAATTTGGATTTGTTCAAAGTAGTGATATCTATACTCTGATTATCAGATTCAGTAAACTGTAATTTTATAGATATATTTCAGTAAAGATTTATAGAAGAAAAAAACTATACTCAAAAGCATTCTGGGGTTTTGAGGTTTCATGTAAGACATGCCTCTGTATCTTTAAAGTCGAAAGCATTTCACAAAAGTTTTTTTCTGTCTGGTTGATGCTCTGAGCATATCAACTTTTTCTTTAAAGCACAACATCCCAGTGTGCTTAGCTCTTATCCACTGTATGTCTGAGCACATCTTCATGCGGGCAGTTTATAAGACATTTTTTTGGAATACAAACACAGGTATGGGGCAACTGAGGATGCCATTTTTAACCCCTCTTTACCCCTTTTACCACTCTTGCCATAAAAGGCTGAGGAGAGTTGCTGGGCAGACTGGTGGGTGGGTGGCGTGGACACCCAAATGTACAATTTTGAAATTAATACCATAGATGCATCTACTAAAAACCTCAAATGAATTATGATCTCAATGATCTTGACCTCAAAGGTCACGTTTTCTGAAAATCTTGTGAATACAATAACTCAAGAAGAAAGTCATCTAGGATTTTCAAATTGATACCATATGTGCATCTACTAAAAATCTCAGATGATGTCAAATCCCAGTGACCTTGACCTCAAGGCTAAGGTCAGAGGTCAACTTTTCTGAAAATCATCTAGGAATTGTCAAATTTCTGCCACAGGTGCATCTACTAGAATATAAGAGATAGCAGTGGTTGCCAGCAGTGTTTTATTTTATTTATTTATATAGTAGATCCAATATAGTAGATGCTATTTTGTGCCCACAGTGGCACTCCCATAATAGTAGACGCCATTGCTGTAGCGATTCTCCTTGGTGCAGGACAGCGTTCACACAATCTGCTGCCAATATTCCAGTCCCAGACCCTGCTGTAAACCTCCAGAAGCCATATATATCCATATCACCACGATAGGGGGGTGCTGTAAAGACAGCATGACCTACACGAAATCAGAACATCAGGCAGAGAGTTGTAGCTGATTGATTTAGCTTTATGACTCTATTTCACTGATGGGAACCATTTCTTTAAAGAAAACGAGAATATGCAGTTAAAGCTAATTATAAAATGGGATAAGTAGTCATAGAGGCATAATCACTGCCAGTTTGTCTTACCAGAGTACTTAGACGAAACTGATTTTGCAGCTGGTAAAATGTGTCTTGCAGCATCATCTATGTGAGAGATGTGATCTGTCATAAATCTGAAGGCTGCTGTCTGGAACGCAAGGATTTGACTCATTTTATCTTCAGAAAAGCTGTCACTTTGGGTGAGAGCATACAGTACTGTTTAGGTTTGCGTACATAATGTGCTTGGGTGGTCGGGTGTTTGAGCTGGGTGTATGAGTGGGAGTCAGAGACCAAACAGACAAATGTGCATATGTGTGTATGAGAGAGTGCTAGATAGATATAGAGTCTGTGTGACAGGTGGATACTGTTGTGTGCTCTTGACACAAGTGTGTGTGCGTGTGTTACGTCCCCACATAAAAAGCTAGGCGATGAGGGTGGGGGGCAGTAACAGTTGGATCCGGGTGAAATGCCAGGCAGATGGTAATTTAACACAAAATTAGTCTTTATTATAATCAATTAACTCAATAATCATATAAAAGGTAACAACAGAAAGAGACAGCACTGCTGCTTTAATTATAACTCAAACAGGTCAACCCAAAGAGAAAGGTGACCACTCCAACAAAGAAAACAACTATAAGGCTTCAACAGAAAAAGACAGCAACGCTGCTATTAGTACAAACTAGGCAGGCCAAACAAAGTAATGGAGGCCGCCGTCACTCAAGCAAAAACACTGCCCAGTTGAGCTACTCACAACAAGCCACGCACGGTGGGGCTGGTCACACACACACACAGCAGGCCTTTTCCACACCTAGGCTGGAAACACACACTGACCAACACAGGAAAATCCACCAGAAGCCTCTCCCCCCTCCACACTGCTCTCCTCCAGCTTATATCACCTCCCAGGGTAATTGGTGGTAACGGGGGCAGATGAGCAGCAGGTGTGTCCTAACGGAGAAGGAAGGGGCGGAGAGAGACAAGGGGAGGGGCAAGAAAGAAGGAGGAGAAGAGGGAGAAGACAACACCACACCCACACACTCCCACAGCCTCACAGGATGTAACAGCGTGTGTGTGCGTGTGTATCTGTCTACTTGCAAGTGTGAATATGTGTGCTCTGACTCAGATATGTGAAGACTCAGTCAGAGCTGATAATCCTATGTCGCCACGAGAAGCATAGTCATGCTTCCGTCACTTCAGGGGACATTTCCACTCATTTTCTGAAGACTGGGGCTTACAGTAACACTAATCATAACCACTACTCACCCTAAACATAACCAACCAAATCCTCACACCAGAAATTAATGACTTAGGTGATTATCTTTATTATATTTTTGGTTGTTTTTTCCTCAAAACGCAAGGGAGGCACAGTTTGTGACTGAATGAGAAATGTATCATACAAGCGTGTAAACACACCATGCCATACACAGTGGGATCTGTTACACTATATGCAAAATGCTACCCAGCTTCTGACTGCTTGGCTGAGCTCACTTGGCTGATTCATTTGAGTTGTTTGGCTTCATTTTTTTCTCCCTCTTATTTATTTCCCCTCTTTTCTTCATCAATCTCATTTAATCAGTCATTTGAACCTAAAAAGGATTCTGCCCACCTGGTCCCCCTTTCCTTGGCAATAGCAAAGTCCTAACAGCAGTTGAGATATAATGCAGTTTATTTAGTTGTAGATTATTTCTTATAACAGCATTTCAATAATGAAAATATCAGTCTATTGTTGTTAAGCAACACTCGAAGATATGTCGGCTTTTTGTTGGATGGGTAAAACAGGCAAAGTCATCCTTTTTTTCTGCCAGTGTGAATGAAGTGGAATAGTGGTAATGGAAGACTAAGAGCCAGCTGCCACACATCCCAATGGTTAGCAACGTTGACCAGTAATGTTTGTGTGCTGTATTTGTTAATGAGCAGTAAGCGGCAGGGGGTTGATGGAAATGTTGTTACTGCATGTTTGGAGCTTTGTTGAACACCCAGGTGACCATCAAGGTGGTTTGGATTTAATCTTACAGCACTTATTCTGAGACATACTGGGGACTAAAGATTTTGGTTTTGAATATTTCAAACGAAAACTAGATTTTGTGCTACTTGCTGTCCTTTATGTATGTCAAAGGGTGAGCTAAGTGCCCCTTCTCTTCTGTGCCGAGAGCTACCAAACAATATTTTGTTGTGTGAACACATAATGACAATAAAAGCATTCTTCTTACAGAGACCCTAATGTAGTTGCTCTGATGCTAATGTTGGAATTAACTGTATGCAATAATGCGATGTGGAGAAAAGGCTTTGTGCTTGAGTTAGAGTCTCCTCCTCTCCCTGCCCAGGTGCTCTGTGCCAGGCTCTTCATTAGCCCAGCCCTGCAGATGGACGCCGATGGAAACAGGCTTTTTGAGCTTCATTCTTTGTGACTCGTTGTTCATTAAAATCAAATTATGTGTCAGGAAGCATAACTTGTACGTGCTGTAGTGCAGTTATTGCTCAACAAGCTCTTTGTCTTGCATCAGTGCTTGTCTGTGTTTGTCTTACACAGTCTGCCAGACTAATTCTGCTGATTTTGCTCACACTGTGCACCTGGCTGCATTTGTGACAAAGTTTTCAATAAAGACACAGATTTTTTTCAAGTGTTTCTTTGACATGTATTTAGGTTTGCATGATAGTTACATCCATAATTTTGGGTTATTTTTTTGTATTTTTACATCACAGCAGAACATTTTGAATCAAACTGTCAAGCTGTGATGGAGGTGGATTTTTTCAGATTTGAAGGGTTTGATATAGTATTGCATTAATTGTTTGGAACTTAATGCCATGTGTATGTAGTCCCCCATTTTCAGAGGATCAAAATGAATGGACAGTTGACTGACAAGCATTTTCACCTGATAAAATATCTGCAGTTGATTCCAAGTGTTGGACTTGTATTTGCCATCTTTGCACTGGAATTCCCAATATGAGGTCCAAGGAAGTGAAGGAGGACATTGTTAGATCAAAGAAACAAAAAAATAACCAAAGAGAGCAAAAACTTTAGGACTAGCCAAATCCACAGTCTGTTACATCCTTAAAAAGAAGACGTGCATTGGGCCAATCAGGAACCCCAAAAAGCCTGAAAGACCACTTAAAAGTACCATCACAAAAAATTCCTCTTAAAGTTTTCTTCTTCTTTCATTTGCTCCCTTAAGAGGTTGTCACACTGATGATTCTATCTCACCTATCCCTACAATCATCTTCTTTCACACCAACCCTATGTATAGCCTCCTTCACTACATCCAAACCACCATGTCAATAACACTCTTGAGGAAGTAGGTCTATCATTGTCAATTCTACAATCAACAGACATCTTCAGAAAGTTTCCAACATGGTGCTAACCACTGGTCACACTCAGGATGGTCAGATTTGACTTGCGGGAAAATATTTGATAAAGTCTGTTCTGTCTAGAAAACACTGTGATAAAACACAGTGGAGGCAATACTCTTGCATGAGCATGGATAGCTGCTGCCAATAGAACATGTTGACTAGTGTTTATTAAAGATGCGACTGTTGATATGAGTAGCAGGATGAATTTTGAAGTGTAGGGTTATACTTTTTACTTAGATTCAGACAAGTGGGGCAGAACTGATGAGAAAATGCTTCACAGTGTAAATGGATAATGACCCAAAACATACTGCGAAAGCAATCCAAGAGACTCTCAAAGCAAAAAAAAAAGGAATATTTCACAGTGACCAAATCATGCACCTGATTTCATTTCAATAGAGCATGCCTCTACACAAAACACAAAACTGAATGCAGAAAGACAACTTACATGCAGCAACTGAAGATGGCTGTAGGCCTAGCAGAGCATCTCAAAGAAGGAAATATAGCATTTGTTTGGCTCCATTCTAGACCTGTATACACTTACTCCTGAGTAGCTGAAAATTAGGGACTGTGTATAAAAATGGCTGTATTTCCTAAACGGTTAATGCAATGCTTTTGTTAAACCCCTTGCATTAAAACTGAAAATCTGTATTTCAATTACATATTGATTGTTTGATTTCGAGTCTGCTAGTGTGGTGAAATAAAATAACAAAAAATGATTTTTTAAATAGTTTACCCAAACCTGATTGACCTAACCGTACTTAGTTGACTTTTATGTCTTTAGCAATTACACAGTTTCTCTAAAGTCAGAGTAATGTGGAGACTGAGACTTACTCTTTCTCTGGAGGATGTGGTGAGAAACTACTGCTGCAGGAGTCAGTAGTTTCTGATTTAGGAGTCCCATTAATTCTGTCCTTGAAGTCTGTGTTATACCTCTCACCTTAGTAAAAATCCTGTGCTTCCTGTTTACACTGGCTCCCCATTTGTCTTTATGTGACTGCATCATTCTGCCCGTGTGCCTTGTCTTCATTCTACAGTCACACATTTGGCATTTAGGTGATAGCTTTATTGACTTGTGAACAAAGTATAATATTTTAAATAACTAAAATTGACAAGTAACCAAGAGTATGTTGGTATCATGGCTTCCAAATAGTGGAAAAAACAACTATAAATGTGCTAGAGATTGAATTTTTATGATAAATAAATAATAAAGGCAAGGAAAATGACAGACGGTATAGCAACTTCACACAGCATAGGGAAAAAGAAAATAAAAAAGAATGGAAACATGTCCAGTAATATGTGTGTACACACACATGACTATTTCAAAAGCCCCTGGGGTTATTAGGGGACTTTTCTTTCCTTTTCTTCACCTTCTGTGCTGACAGTGAGCCTGTAGTTAATAATCCACTACAGTAAGGAGGTCACTCATAAACCTTTTCTGGGAGTCTATATGTGGTTGTGTGTGTCTGTATGTTTATGTTTGTGTTTGAGGATAGAATGCAATGGGCTAAAATGCAGTCAATAGACCAGCCATTGATTTGGCAAAAACACCTGCTACTACAGTTATATAGACTAACCCAAACACGCACAGTTTTTCTAATCACTCACTTAGTTTAAACTACTTTAATGTCAGCGGCTTCCAGCACCTCTGCACCCACAATAAAAACCGTGCATAAATGTAATTGCCTTTGATTCACCTACATCTCCGCCATTATTGAATTACCCAGCACTGGCTAGTTCGAATCAATAGCAATGTTATCACAGGGCCCCAGGTGAGCAAGATATAAAGAGAAAATCAGGTGTGACAAGATCTCCTCAATCATCAATAGAGTTGCCTGCTCTGCTTTTTCTTGCCATTGACCAGATATTGACTGTTGATGGGGGAGAGAATTGATCTCCTCTCTCGCTCACTGCGAGACAACTTAACATGGGCAGTGGGCAAAAGGCAATCAGAGGAAATGGGTGATAGACACAGGATGGGAAACAAAGAAAGGAGAAAGGGAATTAAAGTATCCAAAGGGTAGTAGAGCTGTCTCTAATTGGAGGCATCTGGGGACACTGAAGTAGTAATCAAGAAGAAGAAAAACTAGCATTAGCTCTGATAAAAATGTTTTAACAGCTTCAGATACCAGTATACGGTGCAGCGTGTACACTGTGAAATAAAACTATTGTACTGTGCATTCTGAAAGTCATTTTCATATTAATACTATGACACCTATCAGTTACAAAAAGGGGAAACAAAGGAGCGTAAGGTCATACTTTTTTGTCACATTGGAATTTTAAAATAACTGCTGATAACTATCTGATCCAATTTTACAGTTTGCCTCAGAGAAAGGATAAAACAAACCCAGGTCAATGAAATTATTTTTTAATTATAAAAGGAGGCTAAAACTGAGCACCATGCAATTTTAATCCTTAAACCTTGCTATATATTTGCTTTTACTATTGTAAACAGTGACGTTAAGTTATTTTTCCATTCTTCTCTCTTACCTTTGTGTAAGCTCTGAAAAAGTCCATAGCAAATGTATTTATTTATTTATTCATTTATTTATTTTCATTCATTAATAAGACCACTGGCAGTATTCCACCTATGCACAAAGGGCATATAAATATGGGAGAATTAGAAAATAAATAAATAAACTGAAACCCTTGACCCCAGTGTCACTGCAAGTCAATACAGAGCTGTTCTAAGTGATCATCTTTATGATGATACAATAAACATCATAATAGGAGTGGTTGCTTCCAGCATGACATGACAGTGCCCCCAACATAGTTACTGAATAGTCTCGTGGGTATGAAAATGATCTTAATCACATACTGTAGCTTTTTGCAATCATCAGATTTCAATCAAGCACCTATTGCATTCCAATCAGTAGCATTTTGAAGACTTGTAGAATCAATGCCAAGAGGCAGTGAAGCTGTTCTGGTGGAATGTGGTACACCTTATAGGATGATGCAGGTTTTTGTAGTTGTTGTTGTTGTTTTTTTCCTTTAATTTGTCAACTATCTCAACTTTTAGCATATTGACAACCGAGAAGCAAAACAGACCACCAAATCGATAGCTGTGTATGATGGATGACACAAGGCATTTAAAAATCAATCAGAATTTTAAACGTGCTCTAGTCTGCCTCCAACTTTATTAAGAGTCCATTTTAACTAGATGACATTTTTATTTTCTCTGCTTTTCCTGCACCTTGATATTCATGTCATGTCCTCAGAAAATCCCTAACAGGGAATCATTGGGTCTTGTCAGCCAGCAGGAAAGTTAGACCATCAAAGATAATTGCATGCTAATGTTCAATAAGCCTTGTAAGTCGCTGCAGATAAGTGTGGCTGCCAAACATCCTTGCCAGGGGAAAGCACATCTAATCCCTTGGCTGTGGCCGGGAAAATTAATATTAAGCTCCTTTGGCCACTTCCAGTGTGGCGATAGAAACAATTACACAACAGCCCACCAGAGCGCAATTAATGAAAAACTGAGCAGTTGCTTAGTTTACACATTCTAGCAAAGATACATCCATCCACTAGCTGGACAAACAATTAAAAATTGTATAAAGCAGTTGAATTGGGCAATTTTTTGGAGTTCACTGGGCGTTGGAGTTTCCGCAGAATAACCCTGTTGTTCAAGAAATTCATCACTGTCACAACTCCATGCCCGCTGTTTACACAGTGACCTGCATTTGTGCAATATTTAATTAAAATATGCTCAGAGTAGATCAAGCAGAAAAAAAGGCTTTATTAACATGTTCATTTTTGATGATAGACGTAATTTATTGAAACAATGTGAGGTATTTACCATTTAAAGCCATTAAGACCAAACTCATGTTTGAATTTCTTACCCAGCACTTAATATTTTGGCTATTTGGAATCTTTTCTTTCTTTCTTATAATGCAAAATACTACTAGAACACTAGGTGCAAGGAGGCATATGCTGTGTTTTTTCGAAGCATAAAGTAAAAAAAAAAAAACCGAAACAACATCCATCCATCCTCAAAAAAATCATTCCCAAAACGACTTTTTTTCAAAAGAGGCAACAATATATCTTGAAATACACTGATATAGACTTTAAAGTCTCTTAGACCTATATCAGACTAGCTCACTGCTTTTAATCAGTGTGTAAGAAAATCTCTATAATCTTACTGGTCTAACCTTTTAAATTACTTTAACGAAAAACTCATTTATGTAACATCTGAAACAACGATAAAAGAAAATAATAGCAATAATAAAGTTACTAGAGTGCGTAAATAAGAAAATCCAAGACTCTATCTCAAAAAATAAAACAGACTTTTCTATTTAGTTTTAAACAAATTTTCTAACAGATAATAAACAAAGCTGGAGAAGTCAGTGTTTGGGATCTTAGGGATGCAGGGAGAAATATTACAGCACTTAGAGTGTGGATGAGAGTTGTGTTTCCTGGTGTCTTCAAAGCTGTTTTTCAGTTGAATTTTATTTTACAGCTAGTACTTTAGTATCCTTTCGTATTATGAAGCATGATTTTCTAATCATGTTATAATTCATAAATAGTCACACACTCTAGGACTATACTTTTTTTTAATTCTCAGTATGAATCAACAGCATGCATGCATGTAAGCACCATTGTATCGTTATCAGAGGAGATAATAGTATGTTCCTGAGGTAGTAGAGAAATGATATATTTCATATAGATATATTATAAATGTTAACTTATTACATTCTTAATTTATTAGATTTTTTTTACACACTTATAGGCATAGATTATTTGAAAGATAGATGGCTAGTGTCAGATGATATTAGTAACCTCCCTCAATCCTTTCATTAAAATTAGTCCTGACCTTTGTTAGAATTAATATTGTTTGATAAAGTTGATATAGGAGAGCTGTGTGAATCTCTTAATAGAAAGTTGTTGTTTTTTTCTCCATCTCAATTATATAATAGATAGACAAAAGTATAGGAGATTACAAATCATAATATTTAGATTCAGGTGTTTTCAGTCCTAATTTTACAGGAGTATAAATCAAACGCCCAGTCATGCAGTCTGCCTTTACAAACTTTTGTGAAAGAATGAGTCCAGGTGAAGTTGCAGGTGAGGTTGACAGTCTCCCCTCTTTCTGTTTAGTGTTCAGATTTTGTTACTAGTTACATTATAATTTTGGACCATGTTGTGATCACTAATGTACACACACACATATACATATATATATATGTGTGTGTGTGTGTGTATTTTTATTTTTTTATTTTTTTAGCATCTTTACATTCATAAAGGTCCAACCTTAGGGGGGGAAATAATCAAGTAGACTGACTCGTGTAATCAATCACATTTCATGCTGCTTTGGCATTTAAAAATTGGACAAAGCTTGTTGTCTTAACAGGATCACTACACAAAAAATAATAAAAAACAAAACAATGCAAGAGAAACATACCTAATCTTTGTCACAGAGAATAGGAAATCTAAGTATGGAAAAATGATGTGGCTCTCGGCTTAGATAACATATCCCTTCTTTAGTAAACCATGATCTCCTGTTTTTTTCCTCCATATCTTGTTGTAATATAGTATCTACAGACAGTGATAGATAAAAAAAATATATATTGTATAGCCTATTTAAAAAAAAACGTGCTTGAACACACACAAAGATAGGACACTCCCCTTTGTCTGACCACTGCAGCTTTCCACTTGGTAATTCATTGCTGAGTCTGATATTGTATTACAAGATGTATTTGCTCCCTCCTCTAATAAGAACATAGATTACAAGCAACACTGAATTCACTATGTGCATCCCAGCTGATTGCTTTGCCTGCCTGTGTGTTAGCTTATATCTTTTTAAGCGTCAGTGCCTAGCTATTTACATTCATCCACTAAGCCTTAAAACAAATTATAATCGATCTTGGGCGTGATGAAAAGGGTGGTCCTGCTGCAAATTAAAAAGAATGCAAGGTGACAAGGACAAAAGAATCACAATCAGCTCTTCTCAGAGTGTGTGGTGCAAAAAAAAAAAAGACCATCAACTCATACGTCTAAGATGTGCAAGCAATCCAAGACACATAGGTCTTAACAAAAAACTTTGTACTGAATGTTTTCTGTCACTCATGACTGAGAGCTGTCAACAGTAGGTAAACTTATTTTCTTTAGAAAGTGCAACAAACTGTCTAATCAGTTTATTTAGTCAGGATTAGTCTCACTCTCACTAGACAAGATATAAAAGCAAAAGAACAGTTGTACATTATATCATATGATTTACCTATTCTAAGGACAATGACTACAAATAATAATAATAATAAAAATACATACTGTGTATATAAATAAATATAAACAAGAGCAAACACATTGAAATTCAACCACAATTCCAACCAAATGGCATTCCTTCTCTAAAGTCTGTGCTTAGGGTTATTGCAGCTTTAACAAGTTAGATTCTTGTGTTCTCACAGGCGTTGCCTGCAAGCAATGCCTCTGGGTAGCTGAAATATTTCAAAACAATAGTGCAGATTCTTAAATGAGAAATGTACTGTCGTTTTTTGTGTGGTACGTTTGTCAAGGTACTATTACTGGTCCAAATGTCTGGGATGGATGGATGGATGGATGGATAAATTGATAGAGTTTGTATAGTAATATTTGCTCGTCATCTTGATGACTAACACATTCAACCTGTCTTCCTGTCAGTGTGTTCCAGCAGTTTAATGAAATAAATTATTTTATTATGGTGACAACTTTAGACATGTCTCTCATATGTAACATGCCATTGTATGTCCCCTGAATGACAAATCTCTCACTATCTGGCAGGCTGAGAAAAGAGACAGACATTCTTGCTTGTGAAACAAGACATGTATTCTAGATTTGAGTGCTGAGGGAAGAGATGCGTTAATGAAGTAATGTTTAAGTCATTACAAGTACCAGTGTTGCTACAGTACCCCTGATTCATTGTCACTATGATCAGTGCTGCAGGCAAAAATACAGACATAAAATTAAATTCTTCCTTAAAATCTTGGATGCATTTTTTGGACTTTTGACTAAAAATGTGTTATTTCACTCTTGTTTGCCTCAAGCAATATTTTTAATGTAAATATTTGCAAGGCTCAAATGAATAAAGAATTCAAGCTATTGTTTTTGAGAAGGGTAAATATCACATGGAATGATTTTAAAGTTGTATGCCCTGTTGTTTCAAGCTGATTGTCTGATTTCTTGTAATATTTATCTGCATTGTATGAATATCTTTTTTGCCCTGTCTTAATTACATCTGGACTGCTGAGCTGATCAGCTGTTGCAAGAACATTTACTGGGAGGAACTGTTTTTAATACCCAGTGCATGACCAACAGACATGTATGTCCCTGAACGCCCATGCACAATAAACACATAAATACACACATGCGTCCATTCATATGTCCTACCTGTGGAAAGCGCCCGGTCCATGAGCCTGCTGAGAAATCATTTCCCAAGCAAGCAAGCGAGGCAATTCCGTCACAGCAAGGAGGAAAAAAGGCTTTTTTTAATGGGGAAAAATGGGAGGCAGGGGATGAGTTAGCAGTAGCAGCCAGGATAATTGATGGCAACTGTTTGGGTACGAGATTAAGATTCATTGGAAGGACCACACATGGGGGCTGGAAACCAGTATGTGCTAGAGGCATGAAGGATATGAGGCAACATTTTGACTGGCCTGCTAGCTTAATTGATAGAGTGTCGTCCCAGATGCAGGGTGAAAAAAAAGAAGAAGAGAAAAAACTATCAAACAGGATTTGGAATAGAGGCTAGAATGGATTCCAGGACCTGGACCTAAACTAAGACTGACAGAGAGAATGGATTAGGAAGTAAGGCAAAAAGCAATGGAAACCCAGCGGCAAAAAAAAAAAAAGCTTTGAATGTTGAAGGTCAGTGGTTCCCATCCCCAGAATTTCTGGAAACAGGCTGGAGAAAAAGTAAAGTGCACGAGGTACATACTGCCACTCATCATCCACTATCCTTGAGGAGCCTTTTGGCAATGTGCTTAACACACAACTGCCCCAGTAGAGCTCCTTGGTGGGGAGCAATAGGAGATACAGTATAGTGTTGCTCCTGCTGTGAATGTGACTACTTGTATGAGTAGAGAAAGTGAGTGGAGCCAATCTGATTTCCTGGACACAGCAACTTATGTTTAAAACATAACACCACCTAACACAATGAATACCTGTCAGTCCTTTTTTTTCCCTGTAACTTTTTGATGCGTTATGAAAGCACAGAACTCACATGGGGGCAGCTATACTGTAGAATATCTAAAGCTTCGCATTCTGCAGTTCTGGGTGGGTATACACATATACTAGAAAATAAAGTAGTGTATCTGGCACATATGCACTGTCTTGGGTTGACAGCTAAAAGCAGTGTATGCACAAATGACAGGACAAGAGAGGACAAAATAAGAGGCAAATTTATACAGATGTGTGTCTAATTTCCTCCTGATACAATGACATTGGCAGAGTACCAAAAATGTGAACACCACACAAAGGTTAAAATATTCTATTTACACTTTATTAAGTCAGAGGAATTTAAAAGAGAGGCTGATTTTAAAGCACGTGTAACCTGTAATTCAAAAAGAGACGCACCGATACGCTGCACAAGTTTAAGATTTATTGCGGTCGTGATGAAAAAATACTGGTTAAACTTGTTGACCATAGACATGAGTAATTTGCCGTGATTTAAGGAGATATTTTGTTCATTGTTAAATCAAATAACTTAACAAATAACACCCTCTCTCACCTCTTTAGTCAGAGATTTTGTTGGTGTACTAAAACATCAATACTTATACATATACAGTATATATAGGAAAATCAAAATAATTGTAAGAAATGCTACTGCTATAGCTTTAAGTTGTTTTTTTTGTGTTTATGTACGAGTCTGTGTGCATGTTTAATTCATTGTTAGCCTCCTCTAGATGTAAGGAACTGTTCTTTTTGTTTTGTTCTTCCATGATTTATGTGGTCACGTGTGTGAGTACAAACAAATTAAACTAAATTGATCTCTAAATAGTAGCACTACGTGTTTGTGTGTAGGTACATGTGTGCGTTTCCACTTTTAGAAGTGAGCCTCTGAGGATCACTTAAGTGTGTCGGCATGTTGCTGAAAACATAATAGCTTAAGGCCACGACAGAGATGCAGACGTACAAAGTGCTCAGTCCCTCTCACAAACACACGCCGACACTGTCAGCCCGCGTCTGTGCACACATACACACCAAGGTAGTTTGCAACCGATTCATTTGACCCCATTGCTCAGCCTATCTGCTCTCTCTTTAGCAGACTGTTGGGATATGAACCACCTCAGGGGTTTACTGTTTCTACTATTAGCATATAAAGAGCATAAATTTCACTCCACCTTGTATTAGGAGGAAGCCTCTGAGACTTCAAGAGCAAAGGCAAAGCCACCGAGGAAAACTTAAAAAAAAAAAAAAAAAAAAAAATCAGTGGCTGGAAAAGTTGTGCTTTACGCTAAAAAGGAAAGTCAGGTGGATTTGCTATTAAGTAAGTAGAGTATGCGGATCCATTCATACACAGACACATGAAGTCAGTCTAAATACATATTTTCTTTCAAAAACACACATTTTAGGAAATAGTAGCATGAAGGAGTTCAAATGAAAAACACTTTTCACCTGTCTTTTAGTTTACTGTAAATTAACATCTCTGTCTCCACCACAACTGAGTGCATTCTGACAAAGAGTTGATCTAACTGCCTCACACAATGATAAGTGTCTAGTTGGCTGAGCTGTAAGAGGTCTCACAGTCTAGGTGAGAACAAGCTGCCATCTCAAACTTAATGAGTGAACTGTGTTGGAATGATACTTAATCAAAATACTGTTGTAGTGAAATAGCAGAGAACAAAGGCTGCCTGACAAGAGGGTCAGCAATTTCTCTTTGTTCAACAGCAAAATATGCCTGCTTTTTGAGTAGTCTGGCCTGGCCTATCATAGAGGAGGTTAATCATCCACCTCACTCGCATTAAAAACCAAGCCCTGGAACCACATAGTGGTTTGTGTGCATGCCAAAAGCCCCCAAAGCAGCCCTGGAGGGTCCTTCACTGGCTGCTTTAATCTTTGCTGGAGCAGCATCTGATTTCTCCAGTAAAGAAAATCTTCAACCGCTTCCTTGGGAAGGCTTAAGATAAAATGAAGAAGGTGCTGCTAGTGCTATTTAGTTTTGAAATGCATCATAAATTATGCATATATTGTTTTCAGCATTTCACAAAACCTAGTTAATTTTGCCCTCCAATGGCTGAAGCATAATTGGTATAACGTGTGGTGCGGTATAAGCAGCTGGTGGTCATGCACTTGTGCTCTGAGACAATTGTTCTGAGTTAATTATTGAATTTAAAATGTCTGCCACATGCAGTCCAAACATATATTTGAAGTACTCACTCTTTCTTTTTTCCATAAGGCCAATTTGCCATAGTGGGAAGAGTGTGAACCTCTGATTAGTGGCACTATAGTGACCAGTGAAAACAGTGCTCAGGCTGTATCTTCCAATACATTTCCTTGTCTGTCTGTGTGATGTCTTAATGCAGTGGAAAGAGGTGGTGGTACATAGGTGAGAGGATCAGTACAGGCAGTTAGAAGGTTCCCTCAGCAACAGAGCAAGTTGATATTTTGGTATTTGGGTTGAAAATTGGTACTAGACTTTGCAATAAGCTTCTTAAAACTACATCATTTTGGTTTAACAAACAAGACTAGATGCATGGAACACATAAACACCATTTACAGATTAACCAAAACCAAAACTTCAACAGAAACCCTGAGGATATGCAAAACCTTGGGCCTGCAAGTTTTCTAGAAATCGAAATAAGAATGCAAATTACTACCCAAATGTTAAAAAAGGCTCTATTTTTGCTTTAAAGGTAGACAGGAAAGGGGGGGGGCTGGAACACAGGCCACTGCACACTGGCCATGTGGTATGCGGGGCCCTGTTCACCCACTTAGCTAAAGCGGCACCCCAGAAAAAACCCCAAAAGGATGTTAATGCAACACATGGTGACAGGTGTCATGACTTTAAATCAATATAACAAGTAGTGTCTATGGGGTGCCATGAAAGTCTGTGGTGACGGAGGGTCCTTAAGCCTTAATGATGAGGCCATCTGCAGTTCTTTGGGGCCTGAGGTTGAGGACTTGATAGACCACAGCTTCCACCCTGGAGGGAGAATGATTCAAAGAGTTTGTTTTTGTGGTGGGAGAAGTCAGCTGCAATTTTTCTTACCCGCCTCAGAATCCTAGAGGTGTACAGGTCCCGGAGACATGACAGATTGTAGCCAATCACATTCTCAGCAGAACAAATGACATGCTGTAGTCCTTGGCAGCGGCAGCAGAATACCAGATGGTGATAGAGGAGGTGAGGATGGACAGGGGAGGTGTAGAAGTGCGCCATCTTAGTCTTTGGCAGGTTGAACTTCTTCAGCTGCTACAGGAAGTACATGCTCTGTACATCCTCTGATGTTCTTTGTTTGTTTGTCATGGGAATTGATCTTGACATCACTGAGCTCCAAGTTATTCTGACTGCATGTGGCCACCAGATAGTTAATCTCCCACCTGTAGGTGGACTCGCCCCAGCCAAAGAAACATTTGAGTTTGACAGATCGCACACTGCAGCTGTTGGTGTGCAGGGACAAGAGTACAGCAGGAAGAACACAGTCTTGTCAGGAAGCCACACTGACTGTGGATATCATCATGCTTTCACAGTTTCACGTGGTGTCAAACAAGAACTTTCTCATCCACCTGCAATTTCTTTTATACAGCAATACTGAAATGATGGTACTGAAGGCAGAGCTAAAACCAATAAACAGGTCTGTGTTCCTAGGGAGTCCAGGTGCTGTGGCAGTCCGTGTCTATGGATGATGGCTCTGCAGGCGGCAAAATGTGAGGGCTCCAAGAGTCGTTCAGTGGTTCTTAATGTGTCCTTTATTATTATTGCACACTATAACGTGTGCATTACAGGAGTAAGCCAAAGCGGAAGATCAGACAAACTCAAAAGCATTTCTACAGGTCAGTGCAGGTCTAGAAATCTTTTCACTATACCTACTGTCAGTTGTGGACTCAGTCAGGAAGAAGAAGCTAGAGGATTTGGGGTAATGAGGTGTGTTTCAGTGTCAGCCAATCACTCCGCTGTGAATTCGGTGGGTTTTTTTTGTCTGGAGACAACTTTAAATCCCACTGAAATACTGAGAGCAGAGTGCTAAGAGAGAAAAAATAGGGTAGAGTGAAGTACACTGTTCTGCACAGTTTCACCATAGTAATTACTGGATTACAAAATACATTTCATTTACATTTAAATACATACATTTCAAATAAAGTTAAATCTGCAATTTGTCATCACAATTTTTAATAACGTTTTATGACACTAAGTCAGTAGGTGTGATATCTATACTATGCTGCGCTGTGTTACATAATTGTATATTAACTCTTTTAATAGCAACAGTAATCATAAGTAATGGCAACAACCAAATCAGACTCTGGGATTGCTGGCTTTTTCTTTTTTGTTTATGGAGTTGTAGCTTGACAGCAGATTTAAAGAACAGCAGGAGGCAGAGAACATACAGATAAACTGCAGTTACAAAAAGTAACATAAAGTATACATTCTCTGTTGTTGTTTTGGTTTTGAAATCTCAAAGTATTTGAGCTTGTTCACTGAAAGCAAATACAGCTAAAATAGGTGAAAAAGAAGGTGAGCCTAAATAGTACCAGTAATATTATTTGTTTTAATATTTAAAATGCATGCAATGCTGTCTGCTTTTGTAGGGGAGTGACAGTGCATAACAGCGACAGCAAGTTATCCTCTGTGGAAAACTCTCACAAGGTGTTGGAAATATGCACCGCTGATGACACGATTGCTAATTTATGGTAGACCATATGGAGACAGCGACAGCATTGTTGGTAGATGACCAGAGCTCAGAGGGCAATGAGAGGTTAGTGTTACTGGACCGTGCCGCTATCACGAACACTCATCTAGTTATTGTTTCTGATGCTTATTAAACTGCTCAGCAGATGGACGATAATCTAGGCCATGATTACCATCCGAGGCAGTGGCTTGTAACTCACACTTAGCCACTGAGGCTCATCTGGGAGACATTAGGGGACAAAGGACAACTCTGACCTCAAATATGGTACTTTATTCAATGTGCCTGACAGAAAATGTAGTATTTTCCACTGTGCAAAGCTTATTTCTACAAGGTACTCCTATTTATTCAGTTCACGCTGATGAAGTTCAGCTATTGACAGTGTTTACTCAAGGAAGTGACATTTGCAACTTTATTTAATTCGGTCAGTTACTTGCTATTGGGATGACCTTTTGCTGGCTTCACTGGCAGGAGCCTATAAACCTCGGAGGCTCACCAGCTTTATAGGCATTCAATAGTCGCACAAGGCACTATTGATAAAGTTGTTGTGTGCACAACCAAATGAAATGAGAAGGGATCAGAAATCACGACACTAAAGTTCCCGTGTAATCCTGACGAGGATATTTATGAAATTAAAATTGATGAAAATACAGCTAAGGGGCATTTCAGCCTGCTTGCAAAGACTTAAACATTGTTTTGTTTTGTGTAAAGAATTTACTCTTTGCTGAAGGTTTTGATCGTGTCAAACGGTGATAGATGCATTGTCGTCTTTTTTGGCGGCTGTCTGTCAGAGATACATGGGAGCTCTCTGTCTGTTTATCTGTTTACTTGATAAATATGCGGTTTCGCATTATCTGGCTAAATGCAAGCTTTGCTGCAAAAGCCTTTATATGCTGTTCGAGACCATAGAAATTGAGCCATATGCATTTTTTCCCCATTGGCACCCAGTCTCATTAATTACATGTGTTGGGAAATGTTGCGTTATTATGATTTATCGCCACGATGTATCACTTCTGAGGTGAAATTCCCCGCAAACATATCACATCAATTTACTCTCACAGGCAATTATCCTTCATACATGGAAGAAAGACACTTAAACTCATTGGCATTCTCAGCATTGAGAGTGCCAGAGAGTGAAATACATCAAACAGATGACATAGATTTCCTTTTGTGGAATAGCCATAAGCATTAAACAGTATGAAGATTCATTTGTTCTTGCAGTGTATTCCTGTATTCCTGGCAGTATGTTAAACAATTGACAATTCAGCATCTTATAGCTTGTGCTCATGGGTGGGCAGGTTGTCCAATTGTTTTATGCAACCTTTAGTGTGATGTACGGACTCAGATGTAACATATTGAGCATGGAGACAAATGGATTCGATCATGCGATGAGAGGGGGAAAATACATCCTGAGGTCTATTGTTTACAGCCTGCCCACGTTCACGCACACACATGCAGACATAAGAGTCTACACCAGTTGGAGCACCGAGCTCTGCAGTAAACCTTTAACAGTTCACACATCCTCTACAGTATAAATGCACAGATGGTTTAGTTGTGGTTCACTTGGCAGCCAGCACCATCTCAAGCTCATGCAGAGCCTTCGTGGTGGTTTGTTAGAAGTCACATTTAAAAAGAAAAAAAAATGTAAACATTCTACACATTGCATTAGTCAGGTTTTAAAAGTCAGCAGACTTACTGAAGGTCTGCAAATGGGTACGAAAAAGTAAATTTCACCAGACATCACATCATCACATGCCACAATGCCCCTTTCCTCTGATCTCGGTGCTCTGCCTCAAGGGTGCAATAACAGTTTATTACACCTATCTTCACTTTATGACCCACCCCATCACCTGCCCCCACCACTTCCACCCCGCTCCCCTCAAGCCCACGCTAACTGTTATTGAAAACACCCAGGTCTGCTATATATCATTCCTGAGCAGCACGGTATGCTATGCGCAACATAGCTAATCAGCCCCAGATAGAATGGGTATTGTCCAGGTCATAGAAGAATAGCTCCACTTATCTAATATCTGCTTAGATGTGGAAGTATTTAAACACAGTTTCATTTGTCTTTTGAGCCTTTGTTGCCCTGAGGTTGAATCTTCTTCTCCTCACATATATCTATTGTGTAATCAATGGAGTGAATAGGAACTATTTTTCTGCATTGTGCCTGTGTGAAGATAACGGTGTAAATGAGTTCCGGCATATGTTTTGCTAGGAGAGTGGACAGAGTGCAAGTTGGACTGAGAATGATCTAAGGTATGTAATGGAGAGTGCAGTATAGCACATAGTAGGGTGGGATTGAAATGCAAAGCATCAGTAAAGATCTTTTGAGGTGGATGTGCTCACAGAGAGAGGTTACAGCTCAAGGGAGACAGTGTGACAAGACTCTTGGAAGGACCCACCACCCCTCGGTCACAGTGATGGCTTCACCGCTATCAAGCGTGAACAGGGTGCAGGTGGGAGAAACCACACTGCCATGACAGTGTGTGGAAATGAAGCTAATTCTTCAAAAGGAGCAAATGTCAGTGTACATCTGTAACTTGGGTTTATATCAGCAGGTTTGCAAAATGTGCCTAAGTGAAAACACTAAGGCAGTACCTTATAGTGAATGTGACTTATATTTTAAGTCTAGTAAAGGAATATAGGTGGGCAGGAACTGCAAACGATGTTTAATTTCATAGGGATTCAAGATTTAGCCACAAACCTCGGGATTTATCTGTTTGTGTCCATGTATTCATACATGTGTGTTTTAATGTTAGACTAGGGAACACCAGCTGATTGGGCAGATGGCTTGTGTCATCTTGGGGTTGCAAGGTATGTGATGGGTGGAAATGGTCCTGTTTAATTACCTTTAAAGTGAGCAGTGCAGCTAGGTACTAAAGAGCTCTCATCTGCCCTGTAGGCACCAAGGGATGATCTAGGGAGGCCTTGTGGTGTAGTGGTTCAGTGGCTGCATCGTGTTACATGACCAGCTTAGTCACATGACAACACTCTAGATTCTTCGCAGCACAGGTGTGGTGCTGAAAAACAAACTGTTTATATGTCTTTTCCTAAATTGTTGTCCTTATTTTAATTTCTACATTAAAACCTTTTTATATGGACAAAACATTTTATACTTTGTTAGACATAAAAGACAATGCATCCAAAATACAGGTTTTAACAATAGTATTGTGGCGTTTCCTCAATCAAAAAAATTTAGAAAATTATGTTTTCTAGATTAATGTAGCTGGATTACAACTAACTTATCTCTCTTCTCCTGTTTCTCTTTTCCTAGTATGTGCTGGAACAGAGAACAAGCTGAGCACGCTGTCGGACCTGGAGCAGCAGTATCGCACTCTGAGGAAATACTATGAGAGCTGTGAAGTTGTAATGGGCAACCTCGAGATCACAAGCATTGACCGCAGTCGTGACCTCACCTTCCTCAGAGTAAGGGAAAAAAAACAACATGATACCGTCAACTAATAAAATGTGCCAAAAAAATGCAGTCTAAGTGCAAAGTTATAGGTTTTAGCTTGGAACCACCAAGCTTCTTAAAATAGTACACAAAAATCACTCCCCCCTGAACATTTGAGAAAATATATTTATATTTGAATAAAATCATATGTGCCCATATATTCTGTTTAAAAGATTCACATATTCCTTTTTGACTAGTAATGCCTATCATCTGTCTTTTTATCTGCACAATAGAAATACAAATACTCATTTTTTTCACAAGTTACTGAGTCTAAACTTCTTAATGTGAACTTTGTCTTTTTTTCCTTCTCATATGACCTTGTTACCCAGAGAATGCTTTGTGCTAAGATCTTTTTCTACCAATCAGCACTCGGATTAGTGTCTATCTCACCAATGATAACTAGAGAGGAAAGTTGTTCTAATCAGCGGGTAATCAAACTTCCTCTCTACTCAGCGTGTCTAACTGATTGTATGCTCGCACCATTGTGATCTGAAGCACAGAATAATCAAAATCCAAATAACTTGATCCTTCAAATCTCCTTTTTGATTGAACGTGAATCACAGACTACAGTGAAAAAGTTCCACGGTGCTGGTCATCATTTCAATTTATTTCACTTTTGAGCCTTCAGCTTTAATCTCAAAGATATTTATTATTTTTATTACTTAATTCTTTATATATTTATACCCAAGACTTGAACAGGTGAGTCAGCTGAATTGGACCATCTAAGAAAAGTATAGTTTTGCAACAATCTAACAGTATTGTTATCAAAAAGAAACACTAGGATACAAAATGTGGTTAAAGACTGTGCTCTAACACTGTGGAAGTACACTCTTGGAATTGCTTACATGAATGCGTTTTTTCACTTTGGTTGAGTGGACACATACAAACTAAGTGTCAGGTGATGGAAGGTCCCAGCTCCACTGAAGGCCAAACTCTAATAGTGCAGTAATGAAGGGTTAGAAGGTGGTAACTGCAGGAGAATTTACAGGAGAAAAAAATAGAGAAAACACATGCATTCTGTTTTTTGGTGAAATCAGCTGCTCTTAGTGACCTCTATCAGCCCTTCACTTCTCATGAACACCAACTCAAGACTATGCTGGCTGCGCTCTGCACTGCTAACGCGTCCAACTCCAATTGATTCCGGTCTATCTGGGGGTCTTGGGAGCTCCCCTGGTGTTACACTAAAGTGCTGACTGCATTAATGGTCCAATATTGCTGTGTGAATGAACTGGGCTAAGGAGGCTTTGCCAGTGAGGTAGTCCTCCAACAAGGCATTCTGTATTTTTTTACATTTTGCTCCTTACTGTGATGATTTAGAAGTTAATACTGCGATATGACATTTTTATGTAAAAAGTCCTCTGTTTTTTGTATTTAATTTGAATGGACATAAAAACAGCAAGATTTATCAAAGCACCAAAACAAAGTCATTAAGTGTTTTACATCGTGAAGCACAATTCTGATAACGCCCCCTGTGATGCAAAACAAAACGAAGATGATATTAAGAAAGAGGGAGCAATAGATGCTGAAGTGCTACCATTAGACTCCTGCAGAGGTAATGGGCCCCACTGACTTAGATGAAAAACGGTAGTAGGGGGGAAAGATGTGGCTCAAAAACCAAGTGTGATTGTTGTTTAACTACATGGGACCACCGTGCACTATAAAACAACATCAGTTCTCTAGTTTAGCCGTGCTTTTTACAATGTCGTGTGTATAGGATTACATTGAAGAGTTATTTGCAGATCGAGGTTAAAAGAGCACTAGTACAGTCCCCTTTTTACACGCCTGTATTACACCACCAATCATTTACAAAGCAGTTCCCTGTGGCACCAACTTGCCAGGTTCCTCCACCTTTCCATGGCTTGCAATTAATGTGGGTTAATTGAAGATGCTAATTAGCAATGTGGGGTGCCAAACACCGAGGGAGCAAAAGGGCAAGGTGCAGTATTTATTTTTAGAGAATATTATTATTATTATGATAAAATGCATTATTAACATGCTTCCCCAGGGAGGAAAAAAAATCACCTTGAGGTAAAGAAGTAGAGAAGTAAAGACAAAACTATTGTGCAGCAGCTTACCATACCACCTGTCTCTGGGAGGTGATTGAAACTGATGCCTGTGCATTGGCTCCTTCTTTTTGAAGATAGCCAAGAGATTGATGGCTGCCTCCCCAAAGCCCCTCAAACAGCTTTAGCAGTAAATAGACTCTATCTTCCAAACTGCCTCAACAACTGATGAATCAACGCTTGCACTGTGATTAATAACTGCTTTTCAGCACCGAGGCTTTCTCCCTTCTATCACATATGGACATTTGCACCAACAACCTAGACCGTGAGCTTTAACCACATGCAATTTTTACATTGTCAGTGTTTAAATTCCCCTCCCTCACACACACATACAACACACACACACAGATCTGTCTATCCATCTGTTTAATTCAATTTCATGTATATAGCGCCAAATTACAACAATAGTCAGATTTTGTACAAAACTTGAATACAAGACTTTGCATTATAAGGTAAAGACCCTACAATACAACTGGAAAAAACTGCGGCAATCTTTGAGTAAGCACTCGGTGATACTGGGAAGGAAAAACTCCCTTTTAGCAGGGAAAAACCTCAGGTAGAACCAGACTCAGGGAGAGGCGGCCTGTTATGACAAAGTGTGGAGGAGAGCCAGAGATTAATAATAACTCATGATTAAATGGACAGTGGTGTTTAAACACATAGTGACTGACAGTTACATAGTGAAGAAGAAATACTCAATGCATCATGGGAAGCCCCCAGCATGCTAGTGCAGAGTCTGTGGGAGATTTTGGTTTATAGTGTTAAACATTATTCTCTACCACCAGCATCTTTTGGAGTGTTTTATCCCTCCAGTAAAGTTTCAGCACATCCACACTGTTGTGGCAGCACGTGGATGGCCAAACAAGTCACTGAAACACTTTCCCGGTTTAAATCCAATAATTTGTCACCCTTAAAACAAATAACATCTTGTTCCCAGCTGAACATATACTGTGATTGTTTTTTGGGTGGATGCAGAAGAAAGCACACACTTTGCATCCTTCTTTTCTCTCCTGTCACTTTCTTGTGTGCGCTCATAAACAGAACTGATTATGAAATATTAATTTTTCCTTCTCCTCCTCTCTTCCCAGTCTCAACCTCACAGTTAGAATGGATTGTTTGTCTTGCCATTGCAATCATTAGTAAACATGTAATTTTCTCCCCAATATTAATGCGGTGATCAGCTGCCTTATCAGACTGACAACACTTCACTGACTTCCCACCTCTTTGCCTGTAGTTGTAAATAAATTATGGAATTATAATTTACAAACTGAACATTTTATATTTCCAACAGGTCTTTGGTTTTCAATAATAACATGTGGTGTTAGGATGACAACCAAGAATCTAGAAGAAGATAGAAACATGGAGAGAAAAGTGTTGTTGTATTTGCATTTTCAAATAAAGATTTTTCCCCTTAAACTCCATATTTCCATTTCATTTTATATATAAAGAAATACTGGTGTACCTCCTCAAGCGGCTGGTTGCTTGGCGTTCAAGGCAGGTATAAGACTAGCTTCTGTATGCTATGTTACCTTCCCCCCCAATATATATATATATAAAAAAAAAAAAAATATATATATATATATATATATATATATATATACATATATTGGATATATTAAACGCTGGTATGGCCAAAATACATTTTTGTGCAACAGAAAGTTTAAATAAAGCCATGCCATTTTTTCTGTCTTCATAGTATGAACAGTTTCTCAGTTACAAGGACTTTTTTTCCACTTTTTAATAGAGGTTAGTATTTCCAGCATTTTTAGGTCCTCTTCATAATTACAGAAGATAGCCACATAATGTTTTGACATCTAAAAAAACCCATTAATGCTCTGTTACAAATAGCAACCAAATAACTACAAATGTTAAATGTGCTAATTTGATTCTTGAATTGTCCGTTTTATCAAGTTAGAGATGGGGAGTTACTTTATGGTCCTATGTCTGTTAACTGATTCATCTGATTAAAGACACCTTGTTAAGGTGTTAAGCGTTAGAGTTATTTAAACCTATTAAAACAGTGGACTCTAATTGCTAGTGGATAACTCATCTTGGCCAAGATGATTAGCAAGAGACAAATTGTTTCTTGGGGATTAAAAATCAATGTAATTTGCGCATAACTGATCTTGGAGCAGTCAAAGGTGATCCACAAGCAGCTTAACTAGCAAACTGGTTTCTCTTCATCAAAGAGGATAAGCTTTCTACAATGTGCTTCACACACAATACTTTAACCATTGTCAGTGGGATGTGGGCATATTCATATATCTGTCAGAAATGACAGATGCAACAGATCTGATGGTGGATAGTCAAGCTAGCTTTTACAGACAACAACAAACTGCTGCTACAAGATGGCAGTATTTTACATGCGCATGCAAACAGGCAATACAGAATATTACGTGACCAAATATTGTTCTGAGCAATTAGAATATAGATTACTTTCACTTTGGTAACATTTTGATTGATTTGTATTTTAGATTTCACTGGTCAAGCACAGCTTGGCTTGCTATCCCTCTTGATTGTATATATTTATCCTGTTTCTAATTAATTCCTGCTGTCTATTATTTACATTTTATTCTGACACAGTTGGTGTGGAGCACCCACAGTTTCGCTGTGCATATACAATAACAATAAAATGCTATTCTATTCTATTCTATTCTATTCTATTCTATTCTATTCTATGCTATTCTATTCTTATGCTGGGTGGCCATGCCCATTGAGTTGGCAAACTCAGAAATCTCTTATAGATCATGCTACTTAAGCTGCTTTAACCTGCCTGTGTTTGCTGTGCACCTGCAAGCAGCTTTGCATCTCTATCCTATGACTCTTAATTTCACACAGTTTCTGTTTTTTATTTTGTTTTTGTTTTGTTTTTTTCTCATTTTTGCTTTTTCTGTTCTGGGGTTTTGGTGCTTTCTCTGCCTCCAGCTTTAATTTTAAAATGTGGGGAGGGTGTGCTTTTCCTGTATTTTGGCTTTCACTTCGTCATGTTAAAGAGCAGGAAAGTCTAAAAACAATACAGCAAATTACTATAAATGGAAATCATAACCTTTCGACAGTTGAGGTTTTAACCTTTTAATAGTTTATATGAACAAAGTTACAAAAAAGAACTGCTTAAAAAAGAGAAATGTCAACAAAACATTGATTTTTATGTAAAAAAATATAAGATCAATAAAGGAAAGTAAACAAAATACTGACACATTACTTTACTTTTTCTACTTTATGAGTACATGGATTTTATTTTTATCTATCTATTTTCTTAACCACTTATCCAATTCAGGATTGTGGTGGGGCTTGAGCCCATCTCAACTGTCATAGTCTTGGAGGTGAGATTGAATAAATGGGCTCCACCATGACAATATACTATCAACATATTGCAGTGCCCTGATTTTGTAGAATCAATAATCCAGGTCCCAGTTCCTATCTGATCAGATGTGAACACATCCATCCGTCCATTTCACTAAGTATGAAAAAGATTATGTGGCCAGATTACTCTCCGGTCTTAACTGTCTAAATGTTTTATCATCGGATGAGTCATTTAAACTAATTAGGAAATAATGGTGTGATGGTTTATCATGAAGTGCTTATTAAATACAGGTGTGCTCATTTCTTCGCTGTTACCCGAGGAATAGCATTTGTGGTTGAAAAATTACTTATTACGTCTTTCGTCTCATGCATTATTTATTCTACTTCTCTGTTTCTCTTCATGGAGCTACATGATAGACCGTAGCTAGTTTAACAGTTATTAAAAGTGTATATTTCAGAGCGGCCAATTTCATCTGAAATAGTAGGCAAACACAGGTGTTACTAATCACATTAATTAAGCCTTTGTACCTAAACAGAACAGAGCATTCATTAATGTCATTAGTAACACCTGTGTTTACTACTGTGCAATAGGTCTGCTGGCATTACAAGAGAGAGAACAACTCGTGCTATTTATTATACCCTGTGACTATAAAAATTAACCCATGCGCCTTGAATTTCAGTGCACGTCTCTGATGCACTGATCTCAAACCAGTCTTCACAACCAGAGCTCACTGAAGTCTGCTGCATACAATTCATGACTGATTACTGTTAATGCTTCCATCAATTATATTTTTACCTGGTGGCTCATTCTTGTTCAACTTACTGCAATTTAAAGCAGCATGTATAAAGTTTTGATTTTTAATTGCTAATCCCCTTGCATTTGTAAGCAGAATCCCTTTCCTGCACACAATCCCTGTCTTCTGACATCTTTCTTCATACTTCTTTTTGACTGGCATATTTGTCCCTCAGGCTCCGTCCCTGCCCTCCCTAGCTTCCTAATTTTTGATGCACTGTTAGATGAGTGCAGATTACGATGGCCCCCTGCTCCTCACCAAACTCCTTCAATATTAATGAAGACTGATGAAGTGCTAGGGAGCCCCTGTCTTTCAGCCTCGACCTAGATTGGATTGACAATTGCAATTAGCGTCTCCTCAAGTTCATTTCCATCACTTTAATTTGACACGAAGAAGGACAGTGTGGGGTTGGAATTGAGACCATTGAGGGAAAGAAGTCCCGAGGAGAAAGGTTGCCAAGGAAAAATAAGGTACAGGAGTTTGACCAGGAACTAGTTTGAAAGCTACACAGGGAGAAAGGAAACATGAGTCCCTAGAATTTTTTTCACAGATGTCTCAAATGATTTTCTGTAGCTTACTTCTACATTTTTTCCCTTGCTTTTTGTCATGTACAGCAGCAGCCAGAGGGAACTCTGTACTAGTCATATCCACCTTCAGACCTCGAAGCTAGGTCTAGGTTGTGATCTCCACTATGGAGTTCCTGCTATCACCAATAAAGTTCAGTATGCTTTTTACTTTTTAGCAAATAACACTATTTCACTTTCCACATTTCCTCTCTCACCTGCAGCAGTCACCAAATGGATCGCTTGTCAGTGCGTATGGGAGAAAGATGAATGTGTGCGATAAGGGGACAGCGGGACTTGAAAATGAATGACTCTCCATCCTTGTGCAGAAGCAAAAGAAGCAGGAGTTGATAGGCAGAAGTTGATGATGTGTCATGTTTATGTGTCTTTCCATGCACGTTGTTGTTGTGTGTATGTCCATATGCATTAAACGGCATGTGTCGCTTCGACTGATATGAATTGGGAAATCAGAAAAGTTTATCTTTAACATACTGACATTCATTTTAAACCCTCATTCCCACAAATTGACTAGAGCAAATGATAGTGTGTGTGTCTGCAAGTTTGTGTTTATGCATGCTTGTGCTCCTGCACAGGGTTAAAATAAGCCTCACTGTTCGACTGACACATACATTTTCTCGTTCATCTACCCACTCTTGGTTAGCCGATATCGTTTTCTTCCCATTTCTTTTAGAAATGATCCAAACTGATATAACTGCGAAGTAACAGAAATGTAGAGGTTGAAATGTCAGATGTTTGAAAAAACAAAGAAAGAAAATAAAACTTCTCTCTACGAGTTGTGTTTGCCATTCCTTAAATTAGCCACTACACACTCTTCCATTAGTATTGACCTGTAGATTCCTGGAGGGCAATAAGAACTGTGCTCACCTATTTTGTAATGCGAGTTGGTTTAAAAAAAAAGGAAACCTGCACTGAATCATCAGGATACTGTTGCCCTCAGTGTGGGAAACTTTTAAGCTTGTTAAACATTTTGCCTCTGCAGACTTTCATTGCATCCAATAAAGACACAAACCTTATCCATGTTCTTGTGTTCAACACAAGTACTATTTTCTTATAGCAGTATTTTTATTACACTACAACTGATATGGAAGTAGTGATTATTTTCCCTTTTGCTTAATCTAAGTGTTTTCAAATGAGCATTAGCAGTGAAAATCTTTTTCAGCATTAGGCCTCAGTGGCCAGATGTTGCATAGCGTTTAAATTAATGTAAAACTCATAAGGTATATTTTTGTGTCATGTCAACACCCTCCCTTCCTTCCTTCCCTTCAACATTTAATTTGTGAGCAGGTATGGGTAGTTTCGCATCCCCATCCTTTATTGTTACAAGCTATATGTAAAATGGGACTTTTATTGGGACACGGAGTAGGACAAAATGTTTCTATTGATAGATGGAAACATGCTAACACCAACAGTCTGGGAATCAATATGACAGCAGCCTTCAAGAGAGTGAGATCACTAATTTAATGTAATGTCACCCATAAGCATTCGCTCCTGAAACATTGTGTGTCTTAATTTGTTTACATCTTGCCAAATTGATAGCACTGAAAAAGTCCCTGGTTAGCTATTGGCAGCTAGCGTTGATAATGTACCCATGAATATATAAACAATTATCACTTGATTACCTTATAAACCTGATGATACTCCAGCAAGTTCTGAAATGTCACTGGAGATAATGATATCCTCAGGAAATTCATGGCACGCAGAGTCATACTAATCATACTAATACTTATTTCCTGTTTGTCTGTTGTGATTTGTCTTGACTGGAATTAGAAAGAGGATCATCTGTGACTCAAAACGACCTCACACAGCATCCTCATATTTCTTCTTTGTTCTGCCCTTTGTGCTTTTACATGCAACTCTACACCGGGCTTCTTTTTTAAACAAATCTGTTTGTTAACTTCCATGTTTGCATTTTTTTTTTATCGTGCCAGATACCTGTATCTATTGCAAACCAAATCACCTCATTTCCAGATGCTTAAATTGTGGAATGATGTGTTAAATTACATAGTAGCACTCTGAATATTTCATTTCCCCATCTCCTCCAATAAAATACAAATTAGACTTTCCTTCATCCTTACTCTATTGTGATTGAATGGTAATCTTCAGAGTGTATAGGGTTAAATATATCTAATTGTAATGTCTCCTTTGCCATGCATCAACAGACTAAAGCAGTAGCTTCCAATCATTTAGAAGCTACTGCTTGAACTGCAAGCTGTCTTGGATTAGATGGTGTGGAAGATGCATGAGACTTTCTCACTGCACACACACACGCACACACACACACACACTGTCACACCAGAGGTGATAGTTCTTATCGTAACATAGCAGTGCCACACTGAATAGAGAGGCAGTCGAGAGGAGAAGCAAACTGGGCTGTGACAATAGCCCACCCTGCTTCTCTGATGCCTTTCAAACTTCATATCTGCCTCCCTCTGCAGCTTGCCTAAAAAAAGAAGTGAATGATATGGACCGGCTTCTCAGGAGGATCGAAATCAATTTCTACCCACTGCGACTTAGATTGGGGAGTCCATTTGAATGGCTAGTGTTAAGATGGGCGAAGTAAAATTGTTCCTCTGGAACCGGTCTCCGTCCTTGTTTAAATAAGAAAAAAAAACTTAATTGATAACAGTATTTATTGAAAACAGCCAGCAGCACATATAATCCTGCCTGGTTTTATTTACACCCCCAACCTCAAACACACTTACATTGTACCTGCCATCATAAGTTTATGCATGCTAATAAGGGACCGTGTGGTTTTGCCTTGTTGTAGTAATACAATACCTTCTCTCTGCCTGTTTGTCACGCTCTTATTTTTTTAGCATATTATTTTGGTTGCTCAAACTTTTTAAAACACCATCTCCTGCTGGTTACACTGGACACATTAACAGCATGAGTTACTATTGAAGTGGGCCTACTTATTCTTAATCACCACATTTGCTGAGATTGCTGCCATCTACTATACACTAAGACCTTTTTGTGTATTTTGTGTTGCTTTCAAAGAAAGACAATATATCTCAGATAAATTAAAAAGCAGTATCAGCAAATATGATATGCAACAACCATTATTGTTGATTATTTTACATGGAGTACATGTAAACACATTGTACTACATAAATGGGCAGGTTGGAGTAAGATGAAGTCTTGGTTTAGTAAAGGCTGTTGGTACACCCAGGAGGTTTATAATATTTCCCTGCATTTAAAAGTGTGTCCCATTAACTCTGTCACTATGTTGATGTGAAATGCTACCTTACTCTATCATCAGGTGTTATTCAAAAAGACTAAATTTTCTGTTCTTCTAGCTTTAATTCTCAAACCATACATACATTTTTTTCATACACAAGTTTGGTAAAAACAAAACTAAAACAAACAAAAACACAAAAAGAAACCCCAAAATGTATTGAAATCAGTATTATACTTTTAAGTTTTTTAATGTTTCAAGTGAAGTTACTTTAACTCATTGTTAAGTTTACATTAGAGAGTTTTACTAACTCTCATTTTACTCCATTAGATGCCATTTGTAATCTTTTTTTAAATCCTGAATCATTTATCTGTTTATTTGTTTAGTAAGCACTTAATAAAAGATAGTAGCCATAATTGGATAAATAAATACACCATTACTGATAACCAACAATAATACGCCCTTGACTTATTTATAAGACCACATAATGTGATCTTTGGGTTTAACTGATTTTGTTTTTTGTTTTATTTTTTGTTTGTTAATTAATTTATTTATCTATTTGTTTATCTTTATTGTTAGTAGTAAGTACAAAAGTAAACAGTAAGAAATTGCAGCATATATAAGAAATTAAAATCTATTTAAAGAAGATATATGAAATATTAAGTCTCACATGCAATGAGATGAGAGCCGTTTGTTTTTGAGCACCAAATTAATTGACGAACCATGGCCAATTGCAGTTACATTCTCTCTCTGTGTCTCCCTCTCTGTCTTTGATTGAAACATTAGTTAAGAACAGACACTGGGCTTTTGTAGGAACATATACCTACAGACCAACCACAGTAAATTCCACTCTTTTCCTTCCATATCATTACTTTTCTGTACCATTATTCATGCAAAATGCCAGCCTTCTGTACTGAGCACAGGTGTTACCGTAGATGTAAATCTGAGAAATTGCAGAATCTTCCGGTGTGCACATGATAAATGTGGAATATTTAATCAGATTATAGCTGCGATGTTGAGTACACAAGTTAAGTTAGTTAATTTTCGCTCCAACACCCCACTCTAGCTTCCTGCATTTAAATTTAAACTGAGACTAATAAGTACTCAGCATCTTAACCACAAAGGCCGTATTCCTGCCGAGTCCAGTTGACAAGAGCTACACACATTAATCACGTTACCTGAATATCTTATTTACCCACTGCACTCCTGTATTAATTTCTCCTCTTTTCACTTGTGTTCTATATGTGCAAGTGTTCTTCCTTTTCCATTTACGTCACTGCTCCCTTCTGCCCCCTCCCCAGCACTCCTTGCACTAACTACTAAGTGTTTGAATAAAAACTCATTAGAATTACATAGCCATTTAGCTAAGTGACACGGGGTGTAATTGTACCATCCATCAATTGCAATGTAATAACACACTCGGAGGAGCTAAATGTTTATTAGCCGTCAGACAATTTCACCAGTGGGTTTTGGGAACAAGTAGCCAGAGGCGATCATGTGGGGTGGCCTTTGGTGTTGTGGGAGGGGAGGCTGGGGAAGGGGAAAGCCAAATTAACTTGGAAGTGATGGCAACAAATTATCAAAGACAGACAAAGTATCACTCTGTTCCTGGTTACATTTAAACAGTTAAACATACAAAAATATTAAGACAGTATGTTTTGGATACACATCAGTGATATCTGATGTGTTCACTCTCTACAAATATGCTAACAAACTATGTGCCTTGTTTTTATCTTTGTATATTTTTACAATTTTAGTATAAATTTTGCTAGATGATGATCAATGTGAAAAACATTCTGGAGTATATTATCACTTTTTAAAAAATATTTAAAATTTAATTGAGTTACAATAGGACTGTTGGTGCATGTTTGACCCTTGACCCTCAAATCACATTCAAATTCTTCTTAATTTTTGTGTAATTGGTGGTTTTACTGCCGTTCAGACATTCAGTCATTGGCTTTTCAAAGCTACTTTATGCCTTCATCTACACTCATTTTTGGAGCTTTACTTGTTCACTGGCCCTGATCTGATTGAGATGACCTGGATCTTTTATAAATAATTCTCACTTGATTATATCCTCCTTGTGTACTCTCTGCCAGTCAGTCAGTCAGTCTGCCAGTAATGGCACCTCTGGTGTGTTTCACTGTTCTGTAGGCATCTTCAGCATGTCTCCTCCACATCATTGTCTTCTGTGTGTCAGTCGGGTCTTGCTCAGCTTGTTTTACAACATATGTCTTGTTTCAGCCACTCTCACTTGGTGGGCCCTTGCTTGGTCAGTCAATGTGGGAATGACTTGTTTGTGCTGGCTGGGGGGCAAATAAAGGGTTTCATTATTTGGGCTGAAATAGAGACAAAGCCTGCTATAGCTTAGCCTAGCTCTTGCCCATGCAACATTTCCATTCTGTCTTCCAAAAGTACAGCTGTGTTATCTGAGGAGGAATCACAAAGGAAGCCAAGAGCTTAGACACAAAAGTGACAGAGGTGGTGGGTGATACTTCCTCTAAATAGATGAGAGAATAACTTAATTGCTCATTGAGTTGATGACAGTGTTTTATGCAGATAATATCCCATTGCATGACAGTGCCATAGTGCGGATAAAGGAGCGGCAAAAGAGATGGGAAAGAAAGGAGACTGAGTGTATAGAAAAGAGAACCATAAAGAAAAAGAGCAAGAGATAGAAAATTAGAAAGAGAGTCTCTTTTAGTATAATTGCAGCTTTTACCATGAAATGAATGCATTGTGTAGAGCTAACGGTGCCAGCTCCACCCATGTGAGCCATCGTGTCTTTATCACTAATGGACCAGTGACTACTACTGTAATTACGTAGGCTTTTGTCTAGCCCTTTGCACAACTATCTTGGAAGCGAAAATTGGTCTGACTTTTATGGCTCTTTTACTGACATCTACGGTATATCGGCAAGCTCTAAAAAGAGGACAAAGCAAAAGAGCCATGTTAATGAAGAGAGAGAGGTAGAAAAGAGGTAATAAAGCTAAGATGGAGAGAAAGGTCATACAACAAGTTGGAATAATATTTATGATGATTTCTCAGGTTAATGACATTTCATATTTAGTCAGGGGCACCATATATGAAGATAATGCAGACAGACAAATTTAATTCAGCACTGGCGAGACCTTCTCTATCGTAACACTACACCTCTTACTAAACACCAGGCCCAAATTGTAGAATGGATTAAAAGTGCCTACACTAATGTACAGCATGCTACCCTTACCTTGCTCATTTAACTGCTTAAGCAGTATGACAGCATAACTTCTGAGCTGAATCGTTAGTTAATTGAATTGTTTTATGGGAGAAAAGAGCAAAGGGGACTGTGTATAAAAATGGGTGTTATTCCAAAATATATCTGTGCAAGTTCTCAGTCATCCAGGACATTGTAGCCTTGAAGCCAACTAGACTTCTTTAGGTTTGTGAAGATGTTTTGCCTGTCATCCAAAAGTTCACTAGGTACTTCAGTTCTAAAATAGCTATTGAGGTCAGCTGAGGCAAAATGTGAGTAAGGGTTGAAACACCTAAGAAGGGATCTCAAGACTGCATTGTAGGTGGCTGATAGGTAGTGTCGTAGACCACCACCTCTCAGAGATGAAGAGCCTCTGGAATGATAGATAAAACTTCTTTTTAAGCACTCAAGGATTCCTAAACAGCAAACTGAGACTTCACTTATGATTTCTTGATTGTCGTTATGCACCAATACAAAAAGGAACTGTAACTGGACAAATGTTTATGGATCTATCTGTTTCTGACAAGAACTGACATATACTCAGTACAAAACCTAGTGTTAGAGCAAAGTTAGCTGTTAGACGTCAGCCAATCTTTCAGCCATGAAATCTGATAAAGCCCTAAGTTGGCCATTCATATCACTGAATTCCAACCAGATTCACATCTGTCAGGCTTGCACTTTCCTAGAAGGGGAGAAACTCAGTGAGGTAGATGAAAACAATCACATTGCACGGAAACTCTTAAAACCACAGAGAATATCTCTACATCTTTTTTTCTCTTTGTGATCTAGTTAACTTTTCACCATGTCGTACTTAAGGTACTCATACAGGATATGTCCATTAAAACAGTTTAAATATTCATCACTCTGTAGCCCAGTAACGATTCCCAACTTGTTCTTCCATGCCCATTCTGCACAAGAATAAACTTTTCAGGACTCCAGTTCTCTCACAAAGGTACACAAATACCTTTATGCATAGCTATGTAGTAAGTTGGCGCTGCTTCTGTCTCCACCGAGAAAACATTATCTCTATAGATCATCTCCAAAATTATGAAAAAAAAGTTGCAATTGTTGTAAGGAAAAAAAATACCAGTTACTTTAAATTTTTGATTGTTTAATTCTAAAAAGTCTAAAGCACTGGACTACACAAGAAACCTTTCTCACCAACATTGTGAGATGTCATAGTAGAGCACAGATATAACAGTACAGACTTAATCACCAATGGAAATGAAGGTACATTATATTCTTTGCAATTCCCAAATAAGGATGTTACTGGCGCTGCTGTCACATTTTAACTGACTAAAGCATCAGCTGGTCCAGTGTTCCATTAAATAGTTTTGCTACGGTATATTGAGTCTTTACACAGTCGTTGCACGAGCCTGGTCCACAGAGCCGGCATTAAGCCGGAGTGGTTTCCGTTGCGTGTTGGACTCCGGCAGAGCTGCCCTTTGTCACTGATTCTATTCATAATTTTTATGGACAGAATTTCTAGGTGTAGCCAAGTGGTGGAAGGCTTTGACTCCGGTGGTCTCGGACTCTCATCTCTCCTTTTTGCAGATGATGTAGTTCTGTTCGCTGCTGCAGGTGGTGACCTCCAGCTCGCACTGGAGCAGTTTGCAGCCAAGTGTGAAGCAGTGGGAATAAGAATCGCCTCCAAATCTGAGGCCATGATCCTCATCCGGAAAAGGATGGAGTGCCCACTCAGGGCTGGGGACGAGTTCCTGCCCCAAGTGGTGGAGTATAAGTATCTCACAGTCTTGTTCAGGAGTGAGGGGAGAATGGAGCTGGAGATCGACAGACAGATTGGTGGAACGGTTGCAGTGATGTGGACGCTGTGCTGATCTGTTGTGGTGAAGAGAGAGCTGAGCGTAAATGCAAAGCTCTTAATTTACTGGTCGATCTATGTCCCTACCCTCACCTATGGTCACGAGCTGTGGGTAGCGACCGAAAGAACGAGATTACGGATAGAAGTGGTGGAAATGTGCTTTCTTGAAAGGGTGGTTGGCCTCTCCTTTAGAGATAGCTTTAGGAGTTCGGCCATCCAGGAGGGGCTCAGAGTAGAGCCACTGTTCCTCCACATTGAAAGGAGACAGTTGAGGTGGTTTGGGCATCTGACAAGGATGCCTCCTGGGCACCTCCTGGGTGAGGTACACCCAGGACACGCTGGGGAGATTATAGCTCTCGATTGGCCTGGGAATGCTTTGGTGTTCCCCCGAACACGCTGGAGGAGGTTGCCGGGATGAGGGAGGTCTGGGCTTCTCTACTTAGGCTGCTGCCCTACGACCCGGCCTTGGATAAGCAGAATAGAATGGATGGATGGATGGATGGATGGATAAAGCCTCAGCAAGAATATTCCAATTTCATCTGTGTTCCAGTTGCTATAATTAACTAAAACCAAAGCTCTCTACTACAAAGACATTTTGATTTCTTAACTAATGTCCTGTACGTTTTTTTTGGAAAGGTATGTGATAATCCAAGTTACTGACTAGAATGAAAAAAAAAAATTGCCACAAGCAGCTTTCTTGACTGGCAGTATTACATGTCCCTCAGTACTGTGAGAATTAAGTTTTACTTACTGCAAACACAATATGTAACATTTGTTTTATTGCTGAATGCGATCTGTAAGCAGCACGCAGGGAGTCACATCAATTCACTACCCTGCTCTAATTCTACCATAATACTTTAGCATCTTAATTAAACATGATTGTTATCTGGGTTTGTTTAATTCTTAGAAACACTGATGGGTATTGCTGCCAAATATAACTCCCAGGAGTGGATGGAGTCACTCAGTTTATGTGTGTGTGTGTGTGTGTGTATGACAAAGCGATACAGTAAGAGAGGGGGAGAGAGAGGGAACAGCCAAGTGGGTCAGAAAACTGATTTCTGGGTTCCCTGTGGAGACAGCAAGACCTTTATCTTCAATTTCACAGATTTCCTCTGTGGTCAGAATAAGAGGCCACATCACCTATTTCTCTTCCACTCTTATACTTGTTTTATTGGGCCATCCCTTAACTCAGACAAGTCAAAAGAACAGATATAATGGGGGTTTTATTTATGTAGTTTTTGTTAGACATGTTGTCTTGCTGGTCTCTTGTTCTCTGCCTTTATTCATACTTATTTGGGCTTTCATATTTTTGATATCACCTGCTGTCTGGTATTTCTGTTTGAACTTAAACGTACATATATTGCCCTTTTACAGTGAAATTTCAGTATTACAGAACATTAAACTGCAGTATATTTTTGAAGTATATTTGTCTCTGATACACATAATAACATTACATGCTACTGCTACTTACTTTGTATAACACTGTAATATCATAAAACTGATAAATTGTTGTGTTTTTGAGTTACACACCATGAATTGCCTATCATCTTAAATATTCCTCACAATTACTATCCAGTGCAGCACACAGTGCAGTAAATAATGTGACACACCTGGTTATTAAATGTTTACCTCTTTTAAGCTATTAAAATGATAAACTAACACATGTGGAGTTGTATAGTATGGATGGATGGATGGATGGATGGATGGATGGATGGAGTTGAAGAGTGCACAGTATGTGCATGAACGACAGCTTTGTGCATTACTGGTAGCCAGGTAGATCAAATAGTAACACACAAAGATTTTCATTTAAGATGTGTTCCTTGTTTCAAAACAAAAAACATACTCCCATATTTACTACCCAAGTAAAGGCTTATTAGTTAGCCTCAGCTGGCTCTAGCAGCTTTAACAGTTGCCAAATGACATCACCTTAAACCAGGCACAGACACTACAGTGTATTTTCTTTTTCTTCCCTTTTTTTAATCTGTTATTATGGCCTCTGTGTCAAATTAGAGTTATACAATCATATGACTCAGAATACTGTAGGGTCTTTACCTTACAGAATGAAGTGCCTTGAAGTGACTGTTATTGTGATTTGGTGCTATATAAATAAACCCGAATTTGACTGAATTGAATTGAATCTTGAATTTTGGTGACTCACAAATATGACAGATGAATCATCATGCTTGCTGTCTTGTATGACAATTTCCAGGGAAAAAATGGCAACTGACAAAAGCAACTGAAGTGGCATTCAGCTGCTATTCACTTTTACAGTTCCATCTAGCTAAGGGGTGTTTAACATAAGGCCCTAGGGCCAAAATTGGGTCAGCAAAGACTCCAATGTGGCTAGCTGGACAGCTTTGGAAAATGTGGAGAACATATATTTATGGATTTTTAATAATATTTGTATAAGATTTACAGCTTTTCCTTTCGATAAAGCCCTCCCCCCACAGCCCTTCATACTACACCAAAGAAAACCTCCTTTTGTTCACTTTCTGACATTTTTAATAATCAACAAAAACTTTGTTCTATAAATACGGGGCAGTCTGGGCAGTGAGCTACCAGAACATTTTACACGTATATCATGTAGAAAAACTGAAAAGTCCTGTTTAAACTGTACGTCTTATGTGTAGTGAAATAAATTCTTTTGATGTTACGCTTACATTTTTTATAAAGCATGATAGCTGTTTGATGGATAAAGTGCTGCATTAGGTGACCTCCACAATCACCCATCCTAAACCCAAATGCACTGCACTCTCATTGCACTGTTGCACTCTAGTTGTGACTTCAGTTGAAATCATGGCAAATTCAGCAAATAACTGGAAGCAATGATATAACAATGGCATTGTGGGTATGTGAAATTAACATACTGAATGCCCCAGTAAAGACCCTGCTGACACAGACAAAAAGCGCAGTTGCAGTTGCCATGGTTGATAGTTGAACTACTGTGATAATGTCCTTGTTAGAAAGCAGCTTTGCAGGTGGATGATAAGTGACTGTAAACAAGTTGAGATTGAGTGTAATTGCTGCCAGTGTTCTCATGACACAATATGTAAACAACACATTATATAGCCAACACCACCAACTTTTAATACTAACAGATCTTAGCACAATTCCTATCCTGGATAAGGGGATCTACAAATTCCCATACTGAGATCTCACCTTTAACATGGCCACTGCCTCTTCTACTCCTGTCCTCCTGAATTTATTGAGCCGCGAGGCCCATCAACTTTTATTAGCTAATAATGCTGTTAGGGCCATTAAGTGTGGCCAAGACTCACCCAGAGCAACACTTAACAGACCCTGTGGGGTGCTACTTGAGGACTGAAGTAACAGGACCACACTGTGACAACCCCACTGCACCGACGTGTCTGAGCAGATTTCTAATTTGATGTTGCTAAGACCAGCGCAGCTCCCCCAGAGGGTGATTGGTATGTCACTTAAATGCAGCAAAAACGCAAATATTCACTGTTTTAGATAAAACAGTAATTACCCTTTCCATTTTGAAATTTCTTAGAAGGAAGGCTAGTCCACCCAAGGATTCTACAATGTGAGAGCTGTTTCTCATATGTACACAAATGTGAGTGAAAACAACAAACACCCTGTAATTCTTACTTTTAGATAATTTCTAGGCACCTATAGGATTGCCCTGAAGCTTCTTCAAAGATGCCTAGAACTCACTTAGGGACTGACTGTTTTCTATGCTTCTGTGGACTGCAGATGATTTAAAGATCCTGCCGGCACTCTTTAGATTGCTACACTAAAATAAGGGCATAATGGAGCCTGGTTACTCCCATAGCCGTGGGTGTTGTTTTTGTTGTGTTGTGCTAGGTCCAAACTCTTAGAGAATGGTTAAAGGATGGCCCCTGTAGATCAAAGCAAAAATATAATCAACTGTGAGAGAGAGAAAGACCTCTACTTTATCATGTCTCTTTGCTCAGGGCTGAAAACGGACTGCTGCTGAACTAAGAGTTGATAAAGAGAAAAAACGGAGGGTACAGTATGTGTTCTGTGCTTGGTTTTAGAATTAGGTCATGTGGTCTGTTTTGATGAGTCACATGGCCAACACTCACTTAAAAATTAGGTTCATTTTAATAGTGCAAAATAACAGGGGGCTAAACCCAGCTACTTACTTACTTGTAGCCATTTAATCATCTTCCATCAGGTTGTTGTGCAAAAGGATAATGAGATTTTTCAGTACTCAGAGAATATCCATTTCGTAGATTTATTCACACAAGCCTGATTATTAGAATCATAGACAAATGCAAAAGTTAAATAATAATTTTCAAAAAGATGTTTAATGGGTTAAGTTGCTGTCGATATTTCCAAAATAGGAATTTATTTTGAGCATGACTGCAATTAAATAATTAGTACCTCAGCATTAATGACGTTTAGAGCCTTCTACTTTCATAACCTATAATTTTAGAACATCACTCAAAATCACAGGATTTGGATGGGAATATTAACTCTCCTAATCATTGAAACAACATTGATGGGATTAAACACTATATGTAAAAAACAACAGACTATGCCAAAATACACTGTTGTATTATTAATGTTCTATTTTTTGTTTCACATGTACTCAAACTTTTTTTCTTTCTTTTAAACTCTTGCAAAGAAAAATGACACTCAAAAGACTGAGACTTATAAAAACACAATTATTACTGTCTAACACAACAATTATTGTAAAATTCGTCTGCTGACAATAAAAAAAATATTCAATTCTAGTGAGATATGGTTTCTGGGCTTGATTAACGAGCTAACCATGGGCTACACGAATCTAGGACTACCTACCACCCCAGCACCCTCCTCCCACACATCCTTGTAGGGGAGTGTGGGCAAGTGATTACTCTCGGATTAAGACTTGCCTTACCGGCAGATATGTGTGGCATAATTAAATAATGGCTGCCTCACCCGAACAGTCCCAACGCATACGGGCTTCCCAACGTCGTCAGATCAGCACAATATTAACCATGACACAGGCGTAACCAGCCCGGTAATTAATGCAGTGAATCAATTACAAATTAGTCAATTTGGAGAATTCCCCACTGGAGTCCACTCATTACCAGTGCTCTGATGGAGTCGCAAGTTTTTCTCTTGGGAAGGGGTGTCACTTCATTGCTCTCATTTTCTATCTGTCTTTATCTCTTTTCTGAAGGTAGGCTTCGGAAGACAAATGGAGGATGAAATTGATGCTGCCTGCTGCTTAGCTTTGCATTGCAATTTAAAATGTCAGCTACACAACATTCGATTATAGGTCCAACTGGAGAAGAGCATTAAGCTAATCAAAGTTAATGAGGACACCTTTACAAGGGTATCCTAAGTACAAATAGTTTGTCTACCACCAAGCTTTGAAGACTTTGTACTATACAAGCACATTTTTATATAAACCTTTAAAAGACAGTTGTAATATTGATTTTGCCGATTGTTTGTGTTTTTATTCTGCACATTTCCTTATAACATTCAATAATACTGTCAAAAGTTATACAGCAAAAGTGATGGTCATCTACTGTATTACCATACTTCTGCTATCCACTGCCCCTAAATGATAGTGCAGTGGCCAAATTACAGGAATTATATAAAGTATCCCTAACTAAACAGGTATTGAAGGAAGGTGGTAGCATGAATTATGCCTTTCTCTGCACACTCTGTATTGATGGTTCTCATAGCATAGGATAAGGTGAACACCACACTATTCATTTCCCTGCCAAAAGTTGAGAATCGGTCTTAATGACAGAGGGCTTTCTAGCTCAATTCAGGAACTGTCAGGGAGGTGAAATGGGAAAGACTGCCATGATGAGAGACAGCAAAAGAAGGTATGGATGTGTGTGTATGTGTGGCTGTGTATATTTTTTCCTGCCCACAAGTCCATGAAAGGCAAGGAGCATTTAGTAAGTACAGCAGATTAAAAAATAAAGATAGACATTATATATTACCCAATATAAAATTCAGTAGTCTATTTTTTAATAATAATTTAACATTGCTCTTTGTTTTTTAAATGCATTGTTCGCTATCATAAATGAAGGAAGAAAAATAGAGGAACATATTTTGAATCCACTCCAGTACATCACCACCCCCAATTATGATCTCAGTGATAAACATAAAGTGAAATCACAGCTATTAGACAATGAAAACTGAAAATGCATCAGCTTCTTAAAAGTAAGCAGCTGAGTGGCAGAACAGATGTACTGAGTTGCTTTATACTCCACAGGTGGGTGTAAAAATGTTTTACAGGGATTGCAAAGTCTTTGTGGACTTTTATTACACCCTGTAAATGAGTTTGGCTCAAAAGTCTAATGCTTAATAATAATAATAATAATAATGGAAAGCAATGACAGCAATCATTAATCAGAACTGTTGCTGTAGCTCTTTGAGTTGGCCAAAATTCAGGAAAGCAGGACTCCTTCAGCATGAGCAGTGATGGTAAAGTAGCACTGACTTTCCATGACACTTGCAAACAGTAATAGTATTTTAGTTGGCCACTGTGGCACAAGTTTGGTTATATTTTATTCTTTTTGATTTTTAGGTTAATTAGTGAGTCTCAGAAATACTAATTTTGTGTTTAATTATGTTAAAAGCCAGTCGGTATCACATCTGATCAAAGTACCAACTGGCAGAAACACTGATCTCACAGTTTTGATGACTGATAACTGCAGTATGCCTGATATCTGCATCAGAACATACCCAGAATAAGGTAATTTTTATTTCATCTTGTTCATTACATAATTATTTAGTGTAACAGACAGTCAATATACTGGATGAAAACAAGACAAAGTGAAAAATAAAAGGAAATGAAAGACTGATATTGATTTTCTCTTGGTTTACTTTCCTAAGTAAAACAACAGGAACTGTGTCATGATTGTTGTGTGAGCTTTGACTAAGGGAGGTGAGTTAGATAAGCTGAGAGACATGACCAAATGTGCCACCTCCATCTATTACTGCATAAGCAAAGTTGATCCTTTTGCTTTGTCTGTAAGAACAAAAATAAAAGGCAGACGTTGTAACAGTCTAACATATGTCCGTTTTTCATGTCTTTTCAGACACCGCAAACATCTGAATCAGTATCTGACCAAAAATCTGCGTAATAATTCTTTAAGAAAATCACCATGTGTCTCATACAGATGGAAAAAAAACAAAAACATTCCAGATAAAAAAGAAGCATCAGAGTCCTCAGATGCTGCATTTAAATAAATGCTTTATATTTATTTATCTTATATTTAGGATGAATAAATACATACTTGTTTTTGTATATGTTTCTGTGGTAGCCCAGTTTGTGCTTTTTACACATTGACATTGTTCTCAGATCTTGTAGCACAAAGCCTGGAAATCATAAGGCTACAGATACAATTTGGTCTGACACCCTCTTAAAACTAGAACGAGAGATAGGGTATTGCAGTGGACCTGTTAGTTTTGCTGCAGCACAGTTACCTACCCAGGGTCTACTAAATTATTTTAATTGTAATTATAAAAGTTCTATCTGACCTATGTAGTATACATGGGAGATGCACTGTATATTTGAAGAACTGAAAGAGGCTCAAGACACTTGCCCTAATGGCATGGTATGTAAAATATAGGATTGGCCACAGACCTATGATAACCACATTTAAGGAAAATTGAAATAAGCTGGCCTCATCCTATAAGTTCCCTCTGTAAAAGCTTAGCCAGGGGTGTCGAACTCCAGGCCTCGAGGGCCGGTGTCCTGCAGGTTTTAGATATCGCCCTAGGTCAACACACCTGAATCAAATGATTAGTTCATGACCAGGCCTCTGGAGAACTCCAAGACATGTTGACGAGGTAATTTAGCCATTTAAATCAGCTGTATTGGATCAAGGACACATCTAAAACCTGCAGGACACAGGCCCTCGAGGCCTGGAGTTGGACACCTCAATGCCAATATTGTCAAGAAAGTTGTGAGAGATTTCTTTTCTACTTATATAACCACCTTTCCTGAAAATACACCAAATAGAATTATGAAAATGGTTTCTAAGAAATCCTGGCTCTCCTGGATTAAAATGAGATACCGGAATCGTACATGTACTCGATTTTCATACATTATGTGTTACTGTTTTTCAATCCATCTCTGTTTCTTCATATGATTGTTTCATTGTTTAGCCTTTCTTTCCTTCAGAATTTGAGGATTGCGGTGGTGTATTCTGTCAATGATGCATTCACCTTACAGGGCTTTTTTGTCATCATGCTTGACAAGTCGACTGTCATCCTGTCGCAACCAATGACACTCAGACTTCAACTGAGTACTACACATTGCCTCTCCGTACATGACATGCACACCCTGAACAGGGACTTCTCAAAGTCACCCATTCTTGCCAATCTCATTAGCCAGCAACAGTCACCCAAAATATCAACCAGATGCCAAACCCACACTTGTTAGTAACAAATATCAGTTTATGATGTTTTATCTTGCATTCATTTGTCATAAAATTATTTGTAACTTTGTGATTTTTTTTATTTCAGTACACTTAAACTAGTTTTTTTTTTTGCTTTGTTATAAAGATAATATAATATTTTCCCTCTGAAATCCTCACTTGTGCTTGAGTAAAGTAGTATTCCTAGAAAACAGCTGGCATTCTCCCACTGTAGAGGCAAAGGAAGGACGTGGAACGCCAACAGAGAGGTTTCAAATCTTTCATGTCACTTGTTCTTTTGGCTTTTGTTACCACAGTTAACAACAAAAAAATCTGTTTAACACAAGAATGCCTTTGTACAGCCACACAGGCATCATCATGCACACACACACACACACACACACACACACACACACACACACACACACACACACACACACACACACACACACTAACAGATACACACATATTTGCACACACAGACACACACATAAGCATAAGACAAGTGGTGTAAGAAACACAAGTGAGAGTTTCTCTTCATCTTCAAAGATGAGTCATCATAATCAACTTGCCAAGGCAATAAAAGATACTTCTGTGATTCAGATACATACACTGGTGTGCATACTTCCACACAAATACACACATACATCAAAGGCAGTATCACCTGCAGGTGTTTGAAGTGGCTCATATTGGGTTTGAGCCACTCCAGAAGGATGGAGGTATTACTGAGGAGCTGGTGGGTTGTAGGTGGGCACTTTGGCATGGCAACACTTCTGAGGTTGAGAATGAAAAAAGGATACCAGTTTCACCAGGGCCACTTATTCTGCTGCGCTCAATGCAGTGGCAATGGGATGGCGTCACAACATCATATTATAACCGATTTAGGAAGTCATTTGCGTTTATTCACAATAGAGTTAATTTCAGAAATTATTGTCAAAACAGTAGTAAAGCAATATGGGACAACTGCCAGCCAGTAATATTTCCATTATATGCCAGTTCCACTGAAGGTGATCTCCTGGAAAAAGTCAGGAGGTTTTCTTACTTACATTTGTAGACACTTCATCCGATTTTGTGTCTGTGTACAAATGTGGATGTGAGCTCAGGCAGAGGATTTAAGCAACCGATATGGAAATAGAGGATGGAGGCTTAGCGATGCAAACCTTAAGCCCACCCCCAGTGCACTTCTGTGTATCTGACTTCAGTGACCGCAGCCCTGCAGAGCACATATCTTTGCCTCAATATGTATGGAAATGAGAGGCAATCATGCTAACGTGTGTTCAGTGTCTTCAAACATGCTAATGGTGCCAATTTCCTCCACCCGCAGCCTAACATTTCACCTTTTGGTTTTCTCTCTGTCTCTTCTGACCTGGAACAGGTATGTTTTTAATTATGCGTAAAAATATACGTAAGACTAGCCAAGTCCACTTGTCTGAGCTTCTCCTGCAATGTGCAGGAAGAAAATCTTCTACCCTTTCTCCTTCCTTCACTGGCTCTACCCCCGAAACCTCCCTCTCTTCCTTTAGAAGTCAGGGATTGAAGGACTCGATTTCAAAACTGTGCACGTCTCAGTGACTCAAGTGAGGTTTTTGTTCCGCTGCCACACTTCCGTTCACAAATGCTCCAGCGTAGGGAGGAGGGAGAAATCCCTGTTAATCTAGTGAATCTGGCTCTCTAGGTCTTTTTTGTTCACTGTTGCTGAGATCCTGACGCATTGATCTCTTAGGAGGTATGTAGGGTGTGTGGTTGGATGAACTGAAAAGTTGCTAGAGGGAGTCTGACGTCCAACTGTAGACATAATCTCTTTAAAAAAAAAGCTGTCTCTTATTCACTTAAGAGATTGCAGATGATCAACAGTTTGCACTGACCTCTTTGAATTTGTAATGATGCATTGGTATAAATAATTACTTGTGTTAAGATTAAAAAGAAATCCTGAAAATGCATGCAAAGACCATTGCAACTTAGATTTCTGGAAGATGTGGCCCACATGCCTATCAAGACACTGAAGAGCTATTTTTATTGGTAGAAATCCAGGACAACAATGTGTCATGGTGTTATATTTAGCAGGTAATTTACTGCTCTAATTTCACTGTAGCTAAATTGAGGGCATAATGCAAATCATTGTATTTAGTGCTAATTTAGACATAGAAAAGCTGTTGCACTGGCACCTGTGCAGTCTGCATTGATAATCACATCAGCTTCTTTGCATTAATATCTGTTTGAATATTATATATAGATATACTCCTTTGGGAACTTATGCATCAAAACGTGTTGAAATCCAGGTGCTTGTCTCCCTGAAGTACTTTTACTATGCGCTTGGCCTGCACCAGTGGTATTGCCAAGGGGTGCTTGTTTTGTTGATCTGTGTTTAATGAAAGTGACCACGCACAGAGCAGATTCGGCCATTAGCTCAGCAAGAGTCTGTAATCACTACAAGTTGTTTCCTTTTTTTCTCGCAGTTCATTATTGAACAAACATTCTGTGGGGGGAAAAGCATGTGTTTCTGCCACTTCCTTCTCCCTCTTTTTATTCCCTCTGCAATGTTGCACTTTGGAAACTATCGATTTGGTGGCTTGAAAATAACAAACGACAGCTATGTGAGTGGGACAACAAACAACCTCAGAAAAAACAATATAAAAGGCATCCGTGAAGTATGTGCCTTGAAGTAATTATTAGCTACTGTATATGCTTAAATGTAATCAGCCAGAGCTGATTGCTTTTGCTGTTGTGTGCTGTCTTCTGTGAGGAAGAAAGAGTACCTGGATATGGCAGTGTCCAAGGCTATGTCACTGTGCTACACAGAGTGCCACATATTTGGTTTTGTAGCAGGGTTGAAAAGACCTTCAAACTCTGTGGGGTGAATGTGAGTCATCCAAAGACCTTGCAAAACTCTGTGTTCACATGGAGGCAAAGAGTACTACATACATTCACTTGAAAAAAAAGCTCAATATATTCTCTATGTACACATACTCTTGATTCAAATCGATAAATGTACATTTGTGCCATCATAATGCTCCTCAACGTTTGAAGCCTCAAACCCACCACTGCTCTTATTAATTCACTGGATATTTTCATCAGCACAAAGAAGTTTACGCTATGTCCTTTTTTCTCCAGGTAGTTTTTAAATTGATAAACACATTCAGAGACATGAATGTAACGTCCCCATCAATCATTCACATAGGTACACAGACACTCAAGGCCTGTCTGTTTCTATTAATGGTAATCAGCTGGGTAATGATGACAGAGCTGCGACTGTGGCTTACTTACTGGTGGCTGATGGCCATGCTCTCTGACAGCTGTCAGCCGCCATGACTACACTGCCAGGGCCCTCCTTAGGACTTATTTCAGCTCAGTACATCAGCTGCAGCAGCACTTCACACACAGACTTGTTGATTATCAGCATCAGTGGGCCGGCGTGGAAAGACTTCTCTGACCGCCTGTCTGCTAATGACAGCCACCATGATGGTGGATGGGAGAAAGAGGACACAGCCTGTCACTTTGATTCATGCAATAGCAGATCCAACTGGATGGCTTCTCGCCAAAGTCTCGACAGTCGTTATATCCCCTCCTAAATGACATTTAAAGTGTGAAGCAGTGGCTGTCCTTGTGGCTCAGTCACCCCAGGCCAGGCCCCGGACACGAATCCCAAACCCTGTGCCAAGTTTTGAAGTAAGGTCACAAACCCCACAGTCAATTCTCCTAGACGCCTGAACTCAGCTCATTGGCATTATTGAACAACCTTGAAGACAGATGCTTAGAGTACATTACTTTTTTTGTCTTGTAGTCCTCATATTTTTTTGTATTCTTTTGCTTTCCTATCTTAATCTATTTTATTATTGTACCTATGTCCACCTAAAAATTTGAACAAATACATCAAAAGATTATGTAAGGCGAAGTATGCATGTCTGCTATTGCTTTCCAAATAAACAGGATAACATGCAATCACTGAACTATTTCAACTGCTCCATCCTGAGTTTGGCTAAAACCTAAACAGAAAATATATGTTAGAATTGGTCATTCTGGCTAATTCTGTTACTGATATTTAAGAAATGGGAAACTTCTTGGGAAATTCAGTGGGTTTAACAAAAAGATTGTATAAAAATCAGAGGAACTAGAGAATTTTTTAATACAATCCCTTCATTTCAGTGGCTCAAAAGTAATTGGACAAATTATATAACTGAAAATATTCATTTTTAATACTCTGTTAAAACACTTTTGTGACAGTGATATTGTTAGGGTATCTTTGAGTTGGTTTTTTGTGACTTTTGTATTATAAGGATGGGTTAGTTCCAGTCATACATTTAGACTCAAGTTTAGTTATTTCTATGTTTCTGAGTTTCTTGCTCCCCAGTTTTTAGTTTCTTCTCTGTTAGGTTTTTCTGTCTCATCCTTACGTTGTGTGTAAGAGTCTGTTTATGTCTCTCGCCCCTCCACATGTCCTGTCTCCATGTTTGTATCTCTCTCCGTGTCTCTTGCTCGCTCTCTGTGTCTCTCGCTCACTAACCTTTTTCCCCTGTTCCTCTCCTTGTGTCCCCTCTTTTGCCTCCTTGCTTGTTTATCCCCTTTGCTGTGAGTTAGATCTGTCCTGTGTTCAGTGTGTTAAGTTTTGCTTCCCCGTCTGTGTTTCCACTCTTGTCATGCCTCAGTGTATTTATTGTCTGTCTTTCTCAGTCCTTTGTCGGTGCGTCTGCAAATCTCCTGCTAAATCCTCCTTGTGTTTCCACGTTTCCTCGTTAAATTCCAAGGTATCTCAAGGCATTCTTAGTGTTCCAGGTTTTACTTTTTTTCATTCTAGCTTCTCCAGTTTAGATGTTCCACTGTCTGTTTTTTGTTATTTTGGATTACCTATTTCTGTTCATGTTCCTGTTATCTGCCTTAATAAATGGCATGCCCTTAGTTAAAGTACAGTTTTGTCTTCTGTGGTCTGAATTTGGGTCCTCTTATAAAGACACACACAATCTGCTGCTGCAGATCATGACAGATAGCCTAAAGTCTTCATCCAGATGTCCAGGTGTTTTTGCGTTGCTGAGTTCAGAGTCATTCCTTTCTTTCTTTCTTAGAATGTACCAGACTGTAGACTTTGCCACTCCTACTACTGTAGCAATTTCTTGGATGATGGTTTTTTTTCTGTTTTCTCAGCTTAAGTATGGCTTATTTCACCTGCATAGAGCTCCGTTGACCACATGTTGTCTTTCACAGCAAAATCTTCCAAATCCAAGCACCACACCTCAAATCAATTCCAGGCCTTTTATCTGCTTAACTGATAATGACATACATGTAACGAATGAATTGCCCAAACCTGCCTATAAAATAGCCTTTGAGTCAATTGTCCAATTGCTTTTGGTCCCTTTACAAAGAGGGTGGCACATGTTAAGGAGCTGAACACTTCTGTCTGAGGCTTTGACTAATTTCCTGAATTTCACCCAGAGTTTCACATTTATCATCATTTGTAGTACTCGTAAAGTCCTGAAGACCTTGACAAATAAATATTTATTACTCTTTATTTTTTTATTTATTTATTACTGACTTAAAAATTGCGTGCTGACTAACAGATGGGTCATCTGCTGATGGATAGAATGGGGATAACCCTTTGTCCAGTTTGAATGTGGAAATCCCCAAATGAAGGTTAAGAGTCTACACATTATGTCCATGTCTATTATATAACTACAACTGGAACATGTTTCAGTAAACATGAAGAAAAACTAAACTTGTGTCATTGTCCAAATACATATAATAATAACGAATATACTGAACTGCAAAATAGGCAATGTTAACATCAATTATATTTCTGTCAAAATATAATTTGTTACAGACACTAAACATGAGGTTTTTAGTGGTTTTTAAACTGATAACAGTTTCCGGAAAACCCTAAAATGGATGTTATTGCAGAAATTCAGTGTTATCTTTTTTCTTGATCAATTAGATATTATGTGATGAATTTTAGCCTGAGAACATGCAGCCACTATAAACACAGAACTGTGATAACCTTGTGCCTTTTGCCTTTACACCAGCTTGTTTACTGAATTAATTTTACATCCACCATGAGAAGCACAAGTTGTTTTTCTTCTTTTTTTCCTTAGAAATGTGTTGTTAGTGTTTTCATCTATGCAACATGTACACACTTAAAATGCACACTAACACTTATTTCCATACCTCTATCCACAGTCTATCAGGGAAGTGACAGGCTATGTGTTGGTGGCTCTGAACCAGTTTGACTACCTGCCATTAGAGAACTTGAGAATCATCCGAGGAACCAAGCTATACGAGGACCGCTACTCCCTTGCAATCTTCCTCAATTACAGACGTGATGGAAACTTTGGCCTGCGCCAGTTGGGTCTAAAAAATCTCACAGGCAAGTTGAATTATTTTTTGGTTACTCACATTTTTTTATGTTAAAGGACACAAAATGAGCACAAAAAAAAAAAAAAAATCCAGCTTCAAAACACCTGTAATATCAATTTTTACAATTCAGAATTGAGTTAGAAGAATCACATTAAAATCAGTTGTGTGTATTAAGAAAAATTATAACAAAAGGTGATGAAAATAGAGGAATATTTTCATTTTATGTTGTTTTAGGCCTCCATACAAGCAATAGTTAGGGCAAGAGGCCCATTCCATGAAAAAAACAGTGAGTGTCTCCAAAATGATCCCCTCAGAATCACAACGCCTTTAGTACAAGAATTACACATGCAAAGCACATGAAAGACACATTTAACCTAAAACTGCAACCAAATTAAGTTTATAACCATTGCAAGTCTCACAATCTAAAGCCAAATTCCCATTTATGTTCAGCATGACTTTGCTATCGCTACCAAATTTGAGTATATCATGGATTTTATATCATGGATACACTCGAGCTTCAAAAGCAACTCCATCATTAATAGCTTAGTCATGGAGTATCAAACACTAGAAGTCGAGATGTTTTCGGATAATTCACTGGAGAAAGTTTCAAAAAGTACTTTTTGGGTAAACTTTAAAGGGTTCTATCACCATGTGGCATATTTAGCTGATCAAAACAAGTTATAGAATATGAAAGGTTTCCTTTTTACCTATATTTTGATATCAGGCTCATCTTCTAGTTGTCATTCCTTAAAATATTCCTTAAAATATATATTTTTTCTGCTTCTGGAACTTAAGAAATTAAAAAATCACAACTTTAAAAATGTCAAATTTTAAACTATCACCATGTAATTTAAAGGCCTGTGACGCTGAAAATATTCAGTATTCAACTATGACTCATGGAAGTCGTGATTGGAGTTTTGTCAAACAAGATTAAAAAACTCAAACATACAGCCATGGATGTACACTGCAGCTTGACTCTTTTGGCAAAGACACAGAGCATACTGTATGTATACTTGCGCTGATAATTCACATTGCACAATCAAACAATTTAAGTGTGCTGGAAGTGGGTTACTGGCTTCTGTCACCTGTCATGTCTTTTTTTCTTTATCCTGACGGGTGCTGTTATCACAGTTCACCTTTTTACATGAAGGGATATTATACCATCTGACAAAGTTGTGAAAATACTTCTAATTTATCATTTCCAGCTATTGCTCAGACAAAAACATATTTTTTATGAGTTACAACCTGAAATCTATTTGAGAATATTGTGTCCCAGTGATTGCTGATAAACAGCGTAGTAAGAAGGAAAGGACTGTGTGGGCGGCTCTGCCTTTTTATGAAAAATGATCCAGTGCTAGAAGGTTATCTTCTGCAGACTGACCCTGAGGTCAGCACAAAATGAACCTCTAGACTGGCAAAAAAGATGCACAGCTTTTCCACCACAGAGCAGCACACCTTTCTCACACTATGTTCGAAATAAGATCAAAGCTGCCATTCACTCATCTTGAAGCTAAATCCAACATCACAAATGATCAAAGCGGGTGAAGATATGGACAGAATCGACATCAGAGAGGTGTACTGTTTTCCTCCTTGTAAATCTCACATTTGATGATGGTGGCTGAAGGTGAACAAGGAGGCCATGTAAATAAGGGTTGGACGGCGTGTGATGAGCATTGTCCTTGACAGCTCTGATAATGTTCAAGATGGAAAGAAATGGGAGATACATCCTCAACCCGAAAAGGCCCCACAAGCTCATCATGATGCATCAGCACACCTCCATGCTCGTCTGTGTGGGATCAGCTCTCAGTACCAATCCAGCCACGGGCCCAATATCATCTCATTTCATCACATGTTAGAAAAATCAGTCTTGAGATATTTCTGTCAGCAGCTTTGTGTGTCATTCAGTGGTGGTCGTCTTTCATATTGAATGCCTGAGTATTGTTGCTTTTGGGCACATTTGAAAAATAACAATAACAAAACATAAATAAATAAAAACAATAATAACTTTTCTTAATTGCTTACTCAAAGTGGGTCATGTTGCATCCCTCTGCAAGATATCTCACTATTTTTGACTTTTCTGAGCCTGTCAAGTGTCTTTTGACCCATTTTGCAGGTGATAATTTGACAAACTAGTACAGAGATGCACATCACATGTTTTAGAAGACAAAACTAATTACTCATTTGCCTAATATCATGTGCAAAAACTGTCACTTTTCTAAAATGTTCAGTCTGCTGTCATGAAAAACAGTCTGACATCCACAGCTTTGACATTAATAAAGCGTTTAAGAATAATATATGAAACATTAGTAAATAAAACAATAATAAAATGCAAATGGGTCAGCGGTGTCTGTTGCAGGTGACATTTGACAAACTAGGAATGTTGTTTGAAAATTGAATTTCTGCAAAAATTACTTTTCTAAAATGCTCGGTCTTAAATCAGGTTTACAGCACACAGAATTTACTAGAATTTAACAACTACCTATCTAAAAAAAATACAGACACAATATAAAGAATTCCAATGGAAACACTGAGTCATAAGAAAAAGACAGTGACATTAGCTTGTTCTAAAAATGTAAAAGAAAAGAACAAAATGACCTAGTGAAAGATTAGCATTCAATTCGTGACATTTATGAAGATGTGTGAGGATGGCACTGAGACTGTGCCTTCCTTACCTCTTCCAAATTCACTTTCTAAATAATTCATTGTTGTCTTCAGCTGTTCTTTCCTGGTTGTTCCCCAGAGTTGAGAGAAACAACGCAGCCATCAGTCTGCATGTGCAGCTTCAGTATGTGCTGGGGTGTTAACGTTCTGCCTTCTATTCTTTCTCACACGTGGTGCCATACTTGGGGAATTACATTTGTCCAGCATAGCATTTTGCTGTGCCCTTCCTTTTCTATTGTGGTGCCAAGTTGAAGTGAGCGCGGAGGGAGGCCAGGGCTGTTCTCTGTGAGAAGCTGCTGTTTGATGTGCCATCCGTGGCCTCAAGCCATGAAGTAGAGGGGGAAGTTATGCACAACAGCCAGGGTCAGAATCTGCTCGACTTCATAACTATGAGTGCTTGTGTTTCACCCTTGTGCTCGCTTTCTTGGTGACAAAAACATGTTTGTCTTATTGAAATGCAATCATTTATCGATTAAAGGTTTGGTTGGTATTGAAGTATATTATGTAGAGATCGGAAATGGCTCTCATGGGTGCTTCTAGAAGAACAATTAATATACCCCACATGGCCCTAATCATCACGTGGTCAGTGTTGGATTACATCAAGAGAGAAGACACTGAGGCAACCTAAATTGCAAATAGCTTGATAATATTACTTTTAAAAGGACCTATCCTCTTGTGTCTTGAACTTTTCACACGTACATGCATGTCAGGTTTGGGTAGATAGGGCCGTTCACTATCATGTCTATAACTGTGGACCCTAGAAAACCTTTATACAAACTTGTCACTTCAGAACAAGAAACTTGTCTTGAAGGGTCTATCATATCACTGGTTTTTGTGCAGATGGACCTGACAGTTAAACAAGCTCTTGCTGTGGGGAGAGACAAGTCACTTGTGTCCCAGTTTGTTCTGTTGCAGTTGTCATCATTCTGCTATGCGCAAGCGGAGAAAGGAAATAAGCTAAAACTATCAGGATAAACCCGCTCCTGTACTTCAAGCAGCAGAGATCAAACTCTTCCTTTCCTTCAGCTGCTGTAGCGAGTCCAAAGCAGTCTCATTCATTACGAGGCCTTTGATGTTGCTGTCATATTAGCCCATCGTTCTTCTTGCAGTAGCTCCCAGGGGAAGTGTAAAATGATCAATAAAATTCATAAGCAACATATATAAGAGGATAAAACATATTAAATACATAAGGGGCTAATCGAAAGAAGGCACAGTGAAAGACCCCTTCGGTGCTGAAACCCACACGCAGTTCTACTTGGTTTGAAATTGCCTTGGGATGAAATCAATTTGTCGCTAGTATATTGTAGCATTGCACTTATTGATTTTTCTGGTGCACTCTCCGCGAGCTGTGAATGGACTCTCTGGATTTGAGGGGACTGGAGGATGGGGTGGAGGATGTCTCTGGCTGAGCAGGGATAGGACTCCCTCTGATGCACCTTTCAATCAAGCTTAGCTAAGTTATCCTCATGAATATGAAATATAAGGCACAGTCAACCCGGGGAAAGTTAAGGATAGTGTGTGTGCACGGGGGTGTATAGAATAAGAAATATAGGCACTAAGTGCAGAAAGTTTAGTTGTGTTGTTTGACATTTCTTCCCCTGGAACAAAAAACTGTCCTGGCCGTTATAAGACTATCCATTTTTAGGCATTTTGGGTGTGCAAGTGAGCTCTCTGATAGCTACAAGGAAAAGCTTTAAATAAGTCATTCTTTTTACTTCTCCCTATGTCCAAGCAAGAAAAAAGGTTAAATACAGCTGGCTTCTGACATTTTCAAAGTTCCCTATCCATATTTTGATGCATAATGACCTGCACTGTCCTCCTTCTTGCTACGGCAAACATTTTCACCACTTCTGTCTGGATTCACATGAACCCTGGGCAGCCTCTGTGCTTTCACATGGTAATTACAGCCTGCTTCCCTGGCAAAATAATAACAGCCTCAATAAGGAGCACAACACAGATGAGCTTTCTGATTTTGCCACCCCCCCCCCTCCCTTTTCCTCATTTCATTTTTTTCAGATTTGTTTTGTGTTGTTGATTCATTTTTCTAACCACCCTACGCCTGCACTGCGTCTGTCCAAAATGAAGCATCCAATCTGAGGCCCCATCTGCTGAATGATCCTCTCTCATCGCATGCATGTACACAAGCCTGTGTTTTACGCCAAGGCGTTAACCACTCCTTCATGGCCCATCTGCTCTCTCTTTGTCTATCCCATTTTTTGTCTTTCTTCCATCTCTTTATCCCTGTCTTTGGCTCTCGGTTGGTCATCATATTTTAGTTGGCTGTCTTGATTTGTCACACTGATGCCTTTCACACAAACACATGCATGTTTGTACCAATCTGTACTGTATGCAAAAGTCTCTTGCGCACTTGAGTCTGACTCTGTTCTCCGAAGGCTACTGCAGTCGTTGAGTGTGGAAATCGACCACGAACATACAATATCATCTGCTCAGTGTGTCCTTCTTAGTGTTATATGACAGTGATACACAGGGGAAGCAGGAAAAGGATGGAATGGGGCACGTTGACAGGAATGATTTGAGTTAATGTGTTTCCCCAGACAAGGAACCTGTAAATGGGGGGCATAAAATTGGTGCCTTTTTCTGATCCCCAAGATTTTCGTTCGCCGTCTAACTACTAGTAAACGAAAGTAAGAAATTCTGCCACGGGAGCCAGAGAAGATTGGTCCAGTGCACATCACAAGAATTCAGCCAAGCCTCTTGCCTGGGAGCCCACAGACCTCAGGTCTCCTTCAATTGTGTGTCTAATTGATTACTTCCCATGCAATTACTCCTGTGTCACACTCAATATTTCACCACTGCGGGAAGGGGGCAAGATGGGGCGTCTTTTTGAAGGACGACATTCATATTGTCACATTTGTGAGTCTCTAATGAGGATTGTGGGGAAGAACATGTTAAATTTAAGCCCGATACAAGCCATCAGTAGTAACTGATGTCAAGTGATTGCAGTGTAATGTGGCAGAGAAAGAGAGAGAAATTACCAAAGCAATTTGTTTTTATGCCACAGGTCAGCAAAGCTGAATTCCTCAAAAGAGTTTATTTCTTCATATGTCTTCATTTAATATAAAGGGTTTTTCAAATTTTTACTTTAAAAAAAAATGCAAAATATTTTTGTCATTTTTAATTTCTCAATTTTTACAGTTTGGAGTCCTTTAATTAAATGACTTAATATTATTCTTACTTTCCCTTAAATTAACTTATTTTAGCTTTAACATTTTACCCGATTATGTTTTTCCAGGGCCATCTGCATCTGTCACTCACAGCATGGTCTAAAGGGTGCATGGATATCTTTCTTTTTTATACTTTTGTTATTTGTTCTGTTCTTCAGTCTTTAATAATGCGATGCCTGAGATTTCATAAGCAGAAAATAAATGTGCTTTATGAAATATTAATGGACAACAATAGCAAAACCTGCCATGAGAAAGGAAAGATAATAATACAAAATGGAGCTTCTCCAATTAAAAATGTGTACGTCTCTCTCTCTGTGTGCTGCATTTGGCAAAGAACTGAAATAATGGACTGTGTCTTCTAAAAGTTTTAACAGAGTTCATGCTCCCTTAAATATGTTTAGACTGCAAAGTTTAACTCAAACACCAGTGACCATTATTATCCCACCTTAGGTTTATTGCATTTTACTTCCCCTTAATCTTTAAAGCCCTGAACTATTCTCTTACCTGCCTGCAAGGAATATAGAAATATAAGAACATTTTGTACAAAAAGCCTTTACAAATCATGAATGCAATGAAGAGGAAAATGAAAGTAATAATAACAAATACAGTCAGTAATGTGCAAAAGTCTTTTTATATATATATTTTGCTGGGAAACTGGGAAATAGTTCCAGTGATTTATTGAAACATATGCAAAGATATATGGAAATGCAATATACAAGGCAAAAGCAGTGTTTGCATATTACTAATAAACTTGAAGGTGAATATTTCACTAGTCAACCTCAAAAATTACTTCCTCTAAACCATCAACAGCTCTATTAGAGCTCTAATGCCACAAAACTGTTTATTAATGCTTCAATCTAATGTATGATCAGTCTTCTTTCAATCTCTTTTTATGGGCTATGTACCAAAGGCCGCTAAGGTGGCAGTAATTAAACCAGTTCTTAAAAAGTCGTCACTTGATCCAGCTCTCATAGGTAATTATAGCTCAGTCTCCAACCTTTTTTTTTTAGTTCAAAATTTCATGATAGAGTAGTTGTAAAACAGCTAATTAATCATATTCAGATGAATGGTTTATTTGAAGAGTTTCTCTAAGGATTCAGAATTCATATAAAATACAGAAACAGCACTAGTGAAGGTAACGATGGCCTTTGACAGTGGACTCATCTCTAGACCTCAGTGCAACATTTAATACCACTAACCACAATACTTTAGTAAAGAGATTAAAACACATGGTTATTAAAAGGTACTGGGCTGCAGTGGTTCGAATCATATCTGTCTAATAGACTTCAATTCGTTCATGTAAATGTGGAGTTCTGTTCACACACCAAGGTTAATTATGGAGTTCCACAGGATCTGTGCTGGGATACATTCTTTTTGCATTTCACATGGTTCCCTTAGGCAATATCATATTAAAGGCTTATTATATATTTTCAATCCAATGCAGATGATACTCAACTTTATCAATCTATCGAGCCAAGTGACAAGGCCCATTAGTTAAGGAATGTATACAGGAATGTTACAGGAATGTACTGAATACAGAAAGACCTGGATGACCTCTAATTTCCTACTTCTAAATCCAGAGAAAACAGAGTATTGTATTTGGCCCTAAAAATCTTAGAAACATGGTATCTAAACTTACGATATAAAGTGCTTTGAGGTGACCGTTGTAGTGATTTGGCACTATATAAAAATAATTGAATTGAACTGAATAATTAATATGACCACATTCATTTCTCAACACACACTGGAACTGCTAAGAACTGCTGCCACTGATTTTCAGTCCAGTTCTTGTGTAATTTGTTTCCCTTCCTTAAGAATGGCTCGACAACCACCCTTCCAATGAGACAACTTTTCAATGAGGCTTTGGTGAACAGTAGTTGGAGCTATTGAAAGAATCAGGATCTTAGGTCCTGTTTTAGTTCTTTGTTAGCCTTTTTCCTGTTTCATTATGGCATGACTTTCAGTTGCTCATCTGCTGCAGATATTTTTATTTAGTTCTGCCACTTCTTTTGTCCTCCACTTGTTGAGTTTCCTCTTTTTTTAAGGACCAGTGTTGGTCAAGTTACTTGAAAATAGTTAATTAGTTACTAATTACTGATTACTTCTCCATGAAAGTAATCCTGTTACTTTACTGATTACTTATTTTCAAAAGTAATCAGTCACTTTATTACTTAATTACTTTTAAAAAAGCGATAGACCTTTTAGCCCAATTCTATTTTTTCTGCATAATCCATCATATAAAACTGAATCAAATGAAAAAGTCTATTAAAAATAAGTTTTATTAGTTTTAATCTTTTAACTTTATGCACATTGCATCAAGCAAAAATTAAATTATATGAAACAGAAATTTGTTTAACATTTAAACCTATTTTCTGCATATTCCAGCATATAAAATGAAATAATTTCTTGTGTTTACACTAGAAAGAAGCAAGTTTTCAGGATTTGTCACACAAATTTGACCTCCCTCGGTCCAGCTTATTTAGATACTTTCAAGTTCGCCACTTCCTTCAGCATCATAACCCTGACTTTCCAAATATAAAAAGTAGATGATCTGTTGAAACTGACATTTAAGCCTAAAGGCCTTATTATAGCCTCCTTTAAGAATATAACAATGGCAAAGATCAGAGCAGACTGGGAGAATGAGCTGGGGTGGACTTAGAGGAGGAGACCTGGGAGAGCTCTTTTAAGAGTAAACAACAGCACTTTTTGTGCTAAATTAAACATCATAGAGTTCAAGATTTTACACCGCATTCATTACTCCAAGGCAAGACTGGCCAGAATATTTCCAAACATAGATGCAAGCTGTGAGAGATGTAGAAATCCCTCTGCAGATTTAACACATATGTTTTGGTCATGTCCTATTTTAAAAGTCTACTGGTCAACAATTTTCAATAGTTTGTCCGAAGCATTGAATGTTGAACTTCAACCCAATGCAGCTATGGGTATATTTGGTGTCACAGATAGAGGACATAGAACATTAAGGAAGAGTCATAAAAACATAATTGCTTTCACTACACTGCTTGCACGCAGAAGGATATTGTTGCATTGGAAGTCAAAAAAGCCACCCAAAGCGGCTTTGTGGTTTAGTGACCTGACACAATTTATACAGTTGGAAAAGATAAAACGCTCTCAAGGGATCGAAGGAGAGATTCTTTGCTGTTTGGGATACATTCCTAAAACATTTAGAGAAAATTAAAATCATACCCACCTGAAAGAGGCTTGACTTCCTTTTTTTGTGTGTGATTGGGATTAATTTTGTGCAAAATATTGCCCTTTAAGTGCACATCTTCAAATATGGTGAATTTCCTTGTACCTCATTTAAATTCACTTTATTCATTTTATTTATTTATTTATTTATTTTTTCCCTTTGGATCGGTGTCCAATATGTTCTTGGGGTGGGATAAATATATAAAAAGGAGCACTGTGGCCTTGCTATATGTATGTCTTTGTACTACATTGTTGATGCTCAATAAAAAAAGAAAAAAAAAATAGAAAAGAAGCTTTCTTGCCACGCAGAGTGTAGAATGGCGGCTAATGTTTTTATCACTTTTTACAGAGTCAAACTCAAAGTAATGTCAGGACTTCCAAGCTTTAAACGCTGCATGGTCGTACTCTCTCCCACACTCCATATTATCCATTGTTGATCTACACACGTCTGTTGCTTGTTTAGTAACGCAGTAACGCAGCCTGCTTATGGGAAAGTAACAGTAATCTAATTACTTTCTGGCAATAGTAATCCCTTACTTAACTCGTTACTTGAAAAAAGTAATCAGATTACAGTAACATGTTACTGCCCATCTCTGTTAAGGACACACTGCAGACAATGTAGACATGTTGTAGCAAAAATATTTTATACCTGTAAAACTATTATTTTTGCTATTTTCATAGATCCAACTACAGAAATGGGGAAAAAATGATTAGTGACAGATCGCTATATATGAAGTGCCTAAAGGTGTAAAACAAAATAGTATTTTTTTTAAAAGCAGAGGTAAAGCTCGACATAGTCCAGCACCACAGAGCCTATGCCGATGTCTCTTGTACCAAAAAGAGAATCAGCCCAGCTCTTATTTTGTCCTCCACTTTTCTGCTATCTCTTTAAATATGCTATTTAAAGTTGGTTATTTGCTAATCTCTGTCCTGTTCACTAGTTCATGCCTTGATTTAGGGAATGTTTTTATGCGTCAGTGATTCATGGGTTAGTTTTAAGTGGCTTAACAACCAAAACAAAACAAACAAACAAACAAAAAACAAACAAGAAATAAGAAAAGCCTCTGAAAATGGAGACTGTAAAACTATTGCTCAAGACCAAAAATTATACGAAAGTCTGGCTCCTTGGAAGCAAGAGCTAAAGAAATGAGGAGTGGCTCAAGACATTAGCATAGTACTGCACATTTAGACAGCATCTGGAAAAGTGCAGGGCAGATTAGTGATTGCTTCTTCTGTATGCTATTAAAGCAGTCTGATATCAATTATCCTCCCTAAGTGAGATTGTTTTGGTCAGCAACTCCTTTTAAAGTGTTTTGATGCAGACACATAGAACTGACAATTCCATCTATTCTAACAGCAGTTTATGTCATTCTTTATTCGGCTGCTTGTTTTATTTCATGCAAGAATGCTAATGTGTGAATGCATCACACTAGTCTCTACACTCGTATCTTGTGTCTCTTTCCAATAAACAATTTACATTTCCTATGATTACACTGCAGACCAGTCTGTCCTCACTGAATAGAATATATTCCAGCACATGACCTTACTTCAGCTTCCCCTTTAGCAGATAATACTGCAATATTATCTGGTAATATCACAATATTCTCATACCTACATACCACTCATTACCAGTTTGCCTTCCTAAAGGAACCTCTACGGCCTCCTCTAAGTGAGAGTTGACTTTCACCTCATTAAAAGTTAAAGTAGGCGTGGAAAGAATTTTAATGCCAATTAATAATCAAAACACAGTCTTTTTCCCTTTTTCTCAAACATTTCCATCCCCCCAGGCAGTGGCTTAGATCAGACATAGATCCGCCACAATGTAGATGTAAAATTGGGTAAGAGACCAACAGGACATTGTTCTCTTACTTCAAATCACGTTTGAATTTTTCCCTCTTGTTCCAACAGGAAACACAGAAGAGCACAAGCATGTATGTCTCCTTGAGTATGTGTGTTGGGATTTCATTTGCTCTGTAGATTATGTAAATTACCATGTGTGTCAGTGCCACTCGGACTTTGCGGTACTTACACCCAGACACTGCTAATGTAGAGTAACTACACATGTAAAAATCATCTAGATATATATATTTGTATATATGTGCAATTTACTCCTGCAGAGTAAATACTATAAAAAAAAGAAAAAATGTGTTCACTTCATAAAAGTTACTGAAATCATGATTAATAGAGACCAACTATTACTGATGGTTTATTACATTTTGGGTGGCACATTTTATATTTATTTATTTTATTTTTATGTTTATTCCTGAATCCCCTAAAAGATATTGAAATTGGTCATTTTGAGCTGAAGCAAATGGCCTGTGTTGCAGTTGGTTTAACCGAAATAGTCCGGCTTTCCTAAGTACATAGTATACCTCCAAAGGACAAATAAGTAAATTATTTCACTAGAGCATATTAACTAGCATATTAAAATACATACTGTTCATTAAGCGGGTCTCTTTTTTCTTAAAAAAACATAAAACACAAAAGCTATGCACGTTTTGGTCAATGAAAATATTCCAGATCTTATAAATTCTGTAAGTATTTTGTATTAATTATGCCTGTACTGATTAGGTGAACACTGCTTTGTCATAGTGTACAAAATTCAGTGTCGATACATATAAATCAGTCAAGAGCTTCATACATTTAAAGACTTAAAAGTTCCAGTTTATACTGTATCTACTTCATTGTCTTTCTTTCTATGTTTCTGAAAATTCAAAACAATCACATGGTGCTCATCATGCTCAGTTTCTGTCACTGACTGGCTGTCATTATGGCTTTACCATGTCAGTGCACGGCTGTGCAAACTTGACACACAGTTTTTACTTTGATTCCAAAGGCCAGACAGAGTTTCAGACAGGCCTTTGATGTCAGAGGCGCTCAGTGCTCATCTCAGAGGAGGAACAAAATGAGTGAGAAAGCAAATAAAATAGGAGCTGACTGGCAGCTCCGTGGGTCTCCGAAGTAACTGAGGAAAATGTCACTTTTTATCAACTTAGTTACAAGGTCTAAATGGACACCTGTGGACTGATGATGAAATGTTTTTACTCTTAAAGACACGAGATGGTTGATATTCATAGAAAGCAATCCTAAAATCACACAGAAAATACTGTTTCTTGTTAACTTTTTTAAAGTGTTTATTTTGTAACCGTTGACAGTGTAAACCATTTTTTTCCCATTTAATTTTATGTTGACATGTTAAAGAAATTGAAAACCTATATTGGACTTTAAGCCTTTGATAGTGTATAAACCTCAAGTCTTTAAGAATATCCTACATGCTGGTAACATATAAAGTACATATTTAAACAGCTGGATAAAAGGTGTGAAATTTTTATTAAAAATTCTTAATGTGAATTTAAAAGACACTGTTGTCAAACCCAAATTTAATATCCTTACACTAGTGCCACCACACACATAAACACACATATTACCCTCGGACCCGATAAGTTCGCCCCTTTCTCCCCTGGCCGTTTAATAATTAATATGCTTATTTTTGTCTCTAAGGCCAAAGCCTTGGGTAAGTGGAACAGCTATTGATGGGGGCAGTGGTGGGTAATGGGACATGAAAAAGACTTTTTTGTCCATCTCACTTTTCCACACAGATATGATGGGTGTTAATACATGCATCACCACCCATGGCTTCACTAAATATTTAAATTTTAATTGTTTCTCTCTGTGGTACATGCTTTTTTTTCACCAGTGGTATTTTTTGTTAAAGCTCTGGATCAGTCTTTGCAATCTTCCAGATTGTCCTATTCATATTAAGTAGGACCTATTCTATTTGCCAATACGAAGAGGTCACTTTGGTCAGGATTGTGCATGGCAAGATCCAACACAATCGGGCTCTTCGAATATGATGGCTGGCATCAGACATAAAAAAGTAGGAAATCCAAGTGGTTATTAAAATATGTTAAGTGGCCTCACTATCTTGAGACTTTAGAGACAAAGGCACTCAAAGGTTAATTTGTGCAAGACGGTACACATTAAAAGTAATCAATGTAAGCTTCATTAGTGACTGGATCAGTGCATCTCAATCATCCATGATCTTAGTTTTTATTGGTTCTTTGTCTTTATTGAATTTCTTCTTCTTGTAACTTTCAATTCCAAACAGTAAAGTTGTAAAACTGGAAAATCCCACACTATATCATACAATTAGACAATATGAATGCAGAATGCAGTACATGTCCCTCATATTTAAAAGAAACTATACATATATTATTTAATCATTTTTTACCCTTGATGCTGCTGCTTAAAAACTTAAAAATCTATATATGAACCCATTTCTGAAAAAGTTGGGATGCTGCATCCCAAAGAAACAAAAAAAATCTGTTTATTTTGAATTTAATGGCAGCAACATGTCTCAATAAAGTTGGGACAGGGGCAACAAAAAGCTAGAAAAATTAGGTGGTACTAAAAAGAAACAGCTTGAGGGACATTTTGCACCTAATTATGTTAACTGGGGAAAGGTCAGTACATGCTATAACTGGGTAAAAATGAGCATCTTAGGCAGAGTTTCTCAAACGTAAAGATGGGCAGACGTTTGCTAATTTCTAACGAACTATGTCTACAAACCACCTGACATATTATCAGTGGTCACTTAAAAATCCTGCATTTCAGATGGTATAGAGGTGTATCAGTGCCTATGGAATTGCCGTTTGGAAATTCAACATTAGAGCTGAAAGGTATATAAAGGTTTTAATGCAACATGTGTTCTCATCCAAACAAGAGAATTGAAGTAATCTGTTTCAACAGTACAGTAGAAGAGGCCAAGTGCTGAACTGCCCTGCCTGCAATCCAGACTTTTCACCAATTGAAAAAAATTGGCACGTTATAAAATCAAAAATATAACAAAGAAGAAGCTTCAATAGTAAGTTCAGCTACTGGTCTGAGTTCCCAGATTATAGACTGTTATTAAAAGAAGATGGGATTCTACACAATGGTAAACAGGACCCTATCCTAACATTTTTGAGACATGTCGCCATGAAATATGAAATTAGGTAATATTTTTAATGAGGTTGTAAAAGATTCTGTGCAGATGCATTCTGTTTTTATTTGGATTTTACACTTTATTTGAATTGGGTTTGGATATTTACAGTGCATGGGGTTTTGAAACATGGCCTTGTAATTTGAGAACTTCTGTAGTGTGTCTTTTAATGGGACGATATCTCTGTTTGTCCCTTCTGTATGCATTCTAAAAAAGACGCTCTGCTCAAAAAAGAACTAGTTAAGCAAACAACCAAGGCAAAGTAGCATCTTTTTAGTTGTTCCAAAGGATCATATTCAAAAACTGAATGAAGACGTAACTGTTACAGAGAGGAAGAAAGCATTATAGTTATTAAATATGGGGATGATGGCACATATTTTCAGATAATCTCTCCTGGAAGGCAGTCATAGTGTGTATACAACATGGTTGTGTACACACTAAGTGCCAAAAATAGCTGTGTAGTGAGAAGAGAGCTTGATAGAGAAGTTCAAACCCTGCCTTCTTTCTCACTTCAGTATGCTTGGCTAGTCACTGTGTTAAGTGGGTGTGAATATTGTAAGTTTTGGAAAAGTTATACGAAATCTTACTCAGTTCAAAACTAACTCACCTTTGCTGAATTTGCCAGTTGTTCTCATGAATCTTTTGGTGTCCCTTTACTTGCTAATAGCAAGACCTTTTTTTTTACCTGTTTGTGTCAGATCAGTGCTGACTAGCTGAACCTTTCTAACCAAAAAGACAGAAAAGAATATATTAAGTTAATACATTTTGATTATGTTCTTTCAAATTGCTTACTCCTTTTGCTATAAATCTACAGAGTCTTGCTGTACAGATAATGCTCACTACATATTTGAGGTGTGTAAACAAAGTAGCAGCCATGGTCTGCAGTGTGTTACTCACTATCTCTCATTTGACTTGAAAAAACAAGGTCTCAGTAACGTGTTGTTGCCTTAGCAAATCATGCACTGACTAAAGTCAGCTTCCTCTGTGTAAAACCAACATACTTGGTATGCTTGTGGTACATACCCGTTCTCTCTTCTCAGTCTCTCCATCTTTCCTTCTCTTTTTCTTTTCCCCTCTCAGACCCTGGTTTGTTTTGTCCATTCCAGAGCAGAGAGCGTGGCTCATTTTAATTCAGCTGGCAGGCTGATCACACATCAGCCTTGATAAGCTAAGTGGCCCTCAGCAGCAGCAATTGAAGGTCCTTTTACTCTTTTTTAATCACTTGCTTGTATGTTCCCTTGATAATCTTTTCAACCTTTATTTATTTCTTTATTTTCTATATTTTTTTTTTGTCTAGTTCCTAATTTGTTTTCTTGGTTTTGTCTTCTTTGCTTGTAGATGCGTCTTATCTCAAAGTACTGGAATATGATTTTTCTCCGCTTCCTTTCTGCTCTTCTCCTTCTATCCATAAAGCTCAGATTATGAGGGCTTATCACAGTTCAAGTTGTAAATAAGGAAGGCTGCAACCCCACACCCCCCTAACAATTCTGTCATGATTTTATTTTATTTTTTTCCTCTTCTTGTGTTTCAGCAGATGCTTTGCCTTGCTTGGGTATAATACTATAATCCCTAAATCTCAGCCATTTTTCATAAAGACTCATAGGAAACAATTTCATGAAGGATGGGCCAAATTTAATCAGCAGCCTGTGAATGCAATTATCTTGGTGAAGGAGAGGCGTAGGTTTGGGGGATGGGGACCTTGGCCAACACCCCCATGACATTTACTATACATCAGAAAAGAGCTTAACATTTCTCCTTTAGGGTGACACAAAGAATAAAATGGTTTCATGTAAGTACTAACATTAGGTCAATGTGTTGATTTTAAAGATGTCAAGACAAAATGGCTTTCCACAGATATCTTTAATCTAATCAGTTTAGTTTTTCATACTGCTTTTACTTATATTATGCTTAAAGTGGGAGTTGAAGTCAGTCAGAACAGTGGAACAATATTACAGCACTCTAAATTAATTAAAAATTAAATGTGATAGGCATATGTAATGCATCATAATGTCAAACAAGTTTATTCTTTATGTGCTGGAGCCCAATTTTGAGTCCAGCTGACTCATACTCACTAAAAAGTAACAAAGTAACGTTACTCTGTGTTCATGCCTGCAGATAATAAAGTATCCTTTGATTTTTTTTTTTTTTTTACCATCTTTTTATTTCAAATCGGTATATGTCAATAAAGTTGTGGTTGTGGTACTTTAGCATCTACCTAGCATTACAGAAGGGGAGCTAAAACAAACATATATTGTAAAAACATTCTTTTTTCCTTTTTTTATATGATAGTTCATTTTAAATGTGACCTTTTCTAACAAACTCAACAGTTATCACCTAACAAAAAAGCTGTTTCTGTGCTAGCTTGTGCTATTTACAGGAAAATGTATGCTAACTTGACTAGCAAAGAGGGCCAACAAGGACCAAACAGAAAGTCATTACTAGGGACTTGGCAAGTGACATTTGGAATGTTTGGAATGCTTTCTGACATGTGTTGTCATAATTAATGTTAGATTGATTTAAATTAATGGATCTGTATGCACGTTATGGCTGAAGTTGTCTGGGTATGTCATGATGTTCAAAGGTTGTGTGAATGGTAAAGAATTTAAGCAAGTGCACACCAAGTGTGTCTGTGCACACTCTTAAGACTATAACTCACAGAAAGACCGTCTTTTGCAGTCTTTAACATCTTCCCCTTTTCTTCCATTTCATGGCTTAAATCTCAGTTTTTTCTCTTTCTATTATCAGTCGAGCTGTGTGAGATGCACATACACATACACAGTGCCCACGCTGCTGCTCCTGACCGCATGTTCAGAGACAGTCAAATCCCACCACTACCATCTCTCTGTTGTAGCTCTCATGAAGCACTTTTATGTAGTCAAATTAATGCAGTTGTTCTTTTCAGGTCAATAGTTAAACACATAAAAGTGCAATTGCATTTGAATGGGTACCACCATTTTGCTTGGGGACTGCATTAACAGTGTTAAAATTGCATGCAATTCCTGTGGGAGGTGCTCCATCTACGGACCTTATAGAAAATATAAAGTTTGTGATGCATGATGTGATGCACTTCACACTATGGAAGTCATATTAAAGAAGTGTTATTTTAATGTGGTAGTGAATGGCTTTATTACATTTCTAAGAACTCAGATGTTGACCAGATGCTTGAGTGCTACAGTAGTTATCCCTACAGTGGATAAAACTATGCATTTTTCATATCCCCGTGAGCAATAATTCTGAAGCTAAAGTTAAGCCATGGTCTCTTGCTTGCTGGTGGAGGTTATAACTTAGGGAACTGAAATTTGGTGTGTCAGTACTGATAAATAATGATTAATGATTTTGGTTAGACATGTGTATTGGTAATTCACTGGGATATTCATAGGGATGCTAATTTTCACAGGCAAAAACTAACTTACAAAAAATTAACTTGAAGAAACTGAACAGCCGACTCCTCCTTTATGTTGAACAAGACTTAACAGCCACCCACTCTTTACTAAAGGTTGCTATGTTCCTCTAAACATTATAGAAAATATTTTTAAAAATCTTTATATTTACTCTTAAGTTAAAAAAGATACTGTATAATTCAAGACTGTGGAAGAATATAATATGATGGTATGATCTCTTTCATTTGGTCCATGATGCTATTAGAAGCACATAAGTTCCACTATGACCTCTCTTCTGCAGGGACAAATCCCTCTCAACAAGTGTGGTTGTACATTATCTGGAAAAAACATGTACACAGTAATGTTATTTTCTCTTTCTTCTTCTGCTCGTGTATCTGAATATATACACAATTATACAAATGAATGCACTAAAGCAAAAAAAAAAAAAAAAAAAATTGCATTTCGCTCTCACGAAAACACAGACTATGCAGATAAACTACATTTCTGCATCCTCGCTGCATATCATTGACAACACTGGGGACTGTAGGGCACGGATGGAACTGCGTGGTGGCAGCAGATGATGGATTGGAGGGTAGATCACCTATTTGTAGAGCAAATGCAGAGATTTGCTGTCCTGACATCTACTGTCGGCAAGCAAGCTGCTCAAAGCACAGTGATTGACGCAGCACTGGGTGGCAGCATGAGCAGTGTCTCAAAACCAGACAGAGGAAGTTTCCTTTTGTGTGTGTGTTTTTTTTAGTTATACAGTTAGTTATACAGTTTGTACCAGAATGTAAACATGCTTATTTCTGATAGAAAGCTAAAATTCTATTGATGGAAAGTTTTCCTCACATTTAGCATCAGCCCCAAGTGGCAGATCCAGAAACTACATTTTTTTGCACTTTCTTGATTCCCTTTTCAGCTATGGCAGTTGATAATACATCATATCACAATGGCAGTTTTTTATTTTTTATTTTAATAGTGTGTATATGTTACTCCTTATTATGTTTTCACACTTAAAAATTGAAAATTAGCCCTCAAAAACTGTACAATAACAATAACTTTATAGTAACACACAATAAAAAAACTAAGAAAAAAATGGTATTTTTCACAACCTTGCACTGTTTAATAATTGTATGATTTTTATTATATTCCATGGTACATGTTGTTGTTAGACGTTTTTGATACCACTGCCATCTCTTTCATTCTTTAGCATTCCTAAACCAGTTACTGAATATATATTTTATTTCTTCTAATGGCAGATCTGTGAATGGTGACACAGTGTAAGTGGAATTAGATAAACTGTGCAGTGCCATTCTCTACGTTACCTGCGAAGCATCCATTTCTCTTAGATTGATTGGAAATGAAACCATGATTGATGCGTAAAAGAAATTGCAAGGGGACAGCTGAGTAGCACTGACATTCCCCACCCGCCCCTGCTCTTACACAAAGATTGAAATTAGTGACCTTTTGATAAAGCAAACTGGTAATTTAATTGATGCTGAAGCCATGCGATGAGGACCTCATTAATAGCAAGCCTGAGCCATATTTGTAAATGTTTATATATGTGAAGGGCTTTTGAGCATGCTCTTCCTGTGTGTGTTTGTGTGCCTGTATGTGTATACTGCATGTCATATCTCATCTCTTATTTTGCTGCATTTCTGCCAATCCATCTTAGGAATACATCCTAGCAACTAATACTTCTGCTGGGGTGTCCAGCAGGATGTGTGCCTGAGCATTTAGCCTTGTTGACCCAGAATGCATCCTGATCTTCCGGCAGAGTTTCTCCCTACTGTTTTGATGAGCTGATAGCAACAATCGCCTGAAACCAAGCTGAAGCTCTCAGAGTCAATAAGACAGTGCGTTGGAGACCCAGGGCTAAATCCCCAGTTCCACTGCTATAGGATAGAGGAAACACCTTTATCTTTTTGATTGAATACCTATCTATCTACTGTAATAGCCTGACTGTTTGAGTGTCTTCCTGAGTCTCTGGGTACCTGTCTATATTTCTAACTACTCTCTAGCTTACTGTGGTTGCTCTATCAAACAAGGTTGTTTCTCTTCCTGACACTGAAAGACAGCACAAAGTGAGACTGAAGTTAAGAATTGCAGTAAATCTGTTTTCTTGATTGGGCTAATTCAACACATGGATTTTCTTAAGTGTACAGAAAAAAATAAAGGTATACGATAATGTAATTCTCCAACATTACAGAAGCTCGGCCAGATTTATGGGTTTTTTTGTTGTCCTACATATGTCTTCATTAAGTTGTTCACTCTGCACCAATTAATTCAGCCTTACGCACTCATTAATATGCCTTTTTTTTCTGATGATTGGTTTGCTTTTTGCCCCCCAGTCTTAATCAAACTCATCCCCACACTGCAATAAAGGAAAAAAAAGAGAGAGAAAGCACTTAACATCATTTTGCAATTACCTGGATACATTTGTGCTGCCTTGAATATCATATTGTTTTTCTGCAATGGTTATGCAGCCTGATACTGAAGATTGCTGTACCTTTTGAAGCCTGCAGTCACACAGAGATGCTTGGAGTTGCTCTAGGGATAAGGCTGGAGGTGATTGGGAAGGTTACATTTCAGAAATATGAGTAGTAGCTACATGAGCAAACTAATTAAGACATTTTCTCTACCCACCAAACAATCAACAACAGAATTTAACCATTGATCTTCCCCTGGCTACCAGCTGCACAGCCAGAAAATATGCAAGCCAAGCATGTATTTCTAATGAAACTAAAGCCTGCATGAGACGGGAATGTTATTGTAATTATTATGTAATATTTGTTTGTTAATTATTCATATCTTGATGAGGAAGGCCATGAAATATGCTGATGGGAAATACTAAAACTGTCCTGGGCAAAGCGCCCTCAGGGAACGAATTACAGTAAACTACAATCTAAATTCATGAACATGTCATGTCAGACTGTTAATACATGTTTTGTATGCGTAGCGCATGTCTAAATGCATCATGTGTGAAAAGAATTAGACAACGGGTTAGACAGTCAGGGGAGCCACATGTGAGAGATTTACACGTAGCGTTTGAGAGCACGACTGTTACAGCCGTCCAGCTGATATTCGTCGAAGCAGCATTTCTTTCTAGGTTACACGCACATGGATTACCAAATGTGTTTTGGTTTGTTTCATTGTTGTTGTTTTCTTTAGATAGATCACCGCCACCACAAAGTGATAATAATGATGTGTTTTTATTTTGTAAGATTGGTAAACTTTAAATATTTATAATACTAATTATATATACATATTTTTCATGACTGATGTATAATTTGATGTATAAATTTGATACATGTTGGCTAACAAACCAGCCAGGATGAAGAGGAATGCACAGAAAATATACATGTATCTCGCTAAACTGGGGTTCAAATCGTTCTATTGTGTAAACGATTTGAATTTGAGACATGGCCTCCTCGTGGTCGAGCGATATCGCTTATGTGGTGAGAAGCAGGATTAAATTCTTCCCCAACTCCCAGCACACATGCAGATAGATGGGGGTGGGGTGGTGGTGGCTAGAGTTGTGGGGTGGGGAATCTGTGTAGGTAATACCACTGCCACCTATTATCCAATGATTATTATTTATATGAGCCTTTGTGGGATGATATTGTATTTGGCTCGTTCTGTGTGGAGCTGGTGGGGCGCCTCATGTATGATTATGTGTCTCATCGGTTTCAGCCCTGTGTCAGTAATCTGTTTGTATGGAGATAGAGAACACACAAGCGCTGTAAATAATGCAAATCTGCTACTGGGCTTCACTTCTTCTTTCCTTTTCTGCCATCCGTCTCTTTGTGCCTTTCTTTAATCTTTATTTGTCTCTCTCTTTCTCTTTGGCACTCTTTCTCTTTCTCATAAAAGTCAAGATTAAGCATTCTCTAAACTCCTGCATGACGATAATCTGAACCACCCTCCGTATCCAATCATTCAACAGACTATGGTGTATATTTCTATGCGGGGGGGGGGTGAATTGTCCCTATAAGCCTGATGATCATTGGTTTGACAAGGTAAAGCATTTATGATTTGAGATACATCACATCCTTGATGAAATACAAAATAAAAAAATATATATATATTAGGCCTGCTGCCCCTTACTGAGGATAAAATCCTATGGATTTAATGTTGTGATGGCCATGGGGCATAATTGATTCTATCTGCTCACAGCATAGAAGGAAAAGGATGAGAAAAGATCAGAGGTTGTAATAACAGCAATATAACATGGCTTTGTCCTTGGTGCTTCACACTAACAGCAATCATTACATCTGTGTGACTCAAAATCAACTGTTCACCCCAAAATAACTATAATCATTTCTTCTCCCCAGCTAAAAGAAAAATCTAGTCCTTAAGTTTGTTAATGACTATGGCTTTAACATCGTCTAGTCGTGTTCTTTGTTAATTGAAAAATTAGAAGGAAAAAGCCAATCAGTTGAAAATCATATCCAGAGAAGGGCAGCGTGACTGCTGAATTTGGTACATCCTACAGGTAAAAAGACATGAGAGCTCTTTGTATATATGTACTTAGTGTGTCCCTTATTTGTTTTCTTACAGAGATCCTAAATGGAGGTGTTTATGTTGACCAAAACAAGTTCTTGTGCCATGCGGACACAATCCATTGGCAAGATATCGTCAAGTACCCACGGATCCAACCTGTGGTGGTGCCCACCAACAGCAGTGTCACATGTAAGTAATCCAAATGGTACAAATGAAGAAAATGACAAAAAAAAAAAAAAAATTGGAAAAGCCAAAAAAGGCACTTAAAATATATGGATATTCAGGAAAGCCCAACAAAAACCTGAATCAGTGAAAAGATGATTTCAAAAACAACGTACCTGTCCAATGTTTCCATTTTATGCTTTTCCTCTCCAAAGCATGAAGTGTAGATGCATGCAGAACATTTCAGTGAGTTGTAGTAAGCTGGGGTAACAACAGAGAGAGAGATTTTGTTTCAATCCAAAGTGAAAATAGTCACAGGAAAGCATTTAAACAGACATTATTAGCACATTTACATGTAAACACATATTAGGTGCCTAGCTTAATTGTTTCTGGCATGACCATGGAATGTACTTCACACATTTTTTGCTCACTACCAACTTCTTGGTTTAAATATATTATCTCCCCCTGCTGGTAATACAATTTCTGCATGCATGTCCATTTCCTGTTTTGGAGAAATGGACACGGTGGACTGGCGTGTCTATTACGTGTTTTGCCGTGATACTGGGTTCCATCAGATGTCGGTAACAACCTATCCAATCCACACATGCAAAGAAATCAAACCATAGGATGTCCAAATATTAATGTATAATAATGAGAAATGACACAGGGAAAACTATTGAACAAGTAATGCATGAAGAAAGGGAGGTGTAAAAAGGCATGGAATGTCATGACACAAGCTGAAATCTATCAGTAATTAAAAAGCAATCCTGCCACTTTAGTGCAAATTAATATCAGCCAGTTATGTCCCAACTGATGGCCTATAAAAAGGTGTCTCATTACTAAGGTGTCACACAAGAAACATGATGGGTAAGACCAGTGAGCTCTCTCAACACCTTTGCAACCTTATTGCTGCAGAACACACTGATGGCACTGGTTGCAGAAGAATTTCTAAACTACTTAAGGTTCCAGTGAGTGCTGTTGGGGCCATAATCAAGACATGCTTTACTATAAACCTGGTGTAGATGACCAGGTGTCCCACAAGATTTCAGACAGAGGAGTAAAAAGATTTATCAGAAGAGTTCTCCAAGAGTCAAGGGCCACTTGTAGAGAGCTACAGAAAGACATTGAATCAGCGCATGCAATTGTTTCAAAGAAAACGATAAGTAATACTCTCAGCCACCATGGCTTGTATGCACGCTCACCATGCAAGACTCCTTTGTCGAACAAAATGTTGAAGTGTTTTTTTAACGTTTGCTAAACAACAATTTGACAAACCTGTGAAATACTGAGACAATATAGTCGGGTCAGATGAGACCGAAATTGAAGTCTTTGGAACGTAACAACACCATAATGACAGTGAGGTTTGGAGGTGGGAGCATCATACGGCACTGGCACACTTCATATAATTGAAGGAAGGATGAATGGAAAACTGTACGAAGACATTCTTGATAAAAATCTGCTGTGAATATGAAACAAGGGTGGATGTTTCAGAAAGACAATGATCCCAAAATAAAGCTGCTAGAATGGCCCAGCCAGTCACCTGACCTGAATGCAATTAAGATTCATAGAAGGGGCCCATGGAACCTTCAGGATTTGAAGACTGTTTGTGTATTAAATAAATTTCAGTAAGCATATATATATATATATATATATATATATATATATATATATATATACATAACCATGTGGTGGGCTGTGTAAAAATGCCCCTGAGACAATCCAACACATAACAGCTTGTTGCAAGATCCTAGCAGGCAGGGCATACATGGAACAGCATAACCAAGTGGCCGGCATCTGTGCCGAGTATGGCCTGGAGGTCAAAATGGGACACATTCCCTAGTGTGGGTGAGAATGATCGAGCTAGATAGACAGACAAACTGGTGATGGCTAACCAGCCGGACATAGTGGTGGTGGAGAAGCAGAAGAAGACTGCTGTAGTGATAGATGTATCTATACCGACTGACAGCAACATCAGGAAAAAGGAATATGAAAAGCTGGAAAAGTACCATGGGCTGAGAGAAGAGCTCGAGAAGATGTGGAGGGTGAAGGCAACATGGTCCCTTTTTTTGTGTGTGTGGGTGTGTGTGTGTGTGTTTGTGTGCTTTCTGTTGTTTTATCTATGTAATACACTTTTATACATTGAGTGAGTTACTGTTGCCCAATACCTTATTTCAAACTTTTACCAATCAAACTTTTACCAAATAGGCGTTTTTTATTTAGTTTACATTTATTTATTGTATATATTTAAGGTACATTTAGTTTTGCAACTGATACAGTTTTTTCCCTTTTAAACAACCTAATAATAATAACAATAATAATAATAACCTTTCACACATCATAATTTCTCTCACCTGTCATTTAATTTATTTCTTGATTAAAGAAAAAAAAGTAGCTGAGATAGTGTACCCTGATAATGAGGGTAGCTGATGAGTACAGATGTGATGGCTCATTTGCTTAAACAAACTTGATTGAAGTCACGGCCACTCTACCTGGCAGTTTCTGTAACTCAAATTTGCAGGAATTTGTGCTAATTCCGAATTAGTCTTTGAAAATGTCTTTTCACAATTATTCCCCACACACTTGCCAAGGTCTTTCAGTGGCAGGTTATTTCTGACAAAGGAAATGATCCAGAGGAGGCCCATTATCACAACCTGGTCGATTCACAATAAATGGCTGAATGTGAGCAGCAAAACACTGTCATCACAAAATCACCCTTTGACCCTATTCTGTCACTCTGCTTACCATAACAATTCACAATGACTGCTAGCTCACATCACTTAAATGTCCTTCTGTAGCCAGCTGGAAGACCCGTTAATGAATGCATAGCATTATGATGGGATTTATTAGTGTGAAATACACATACTCAATCTGTCAGAGGACAGGGGATGATCAGTGAAATAACAATGCATTTACTGATCTCCTCTGACCCATTATTATTAATTTGCTGACTAAACCTCTTAGCATACTCGTTTCTTTTTGTTTTTAATTAACATTAATTTCTCATGCTTTTTGACATTTAAATCAAATGTTGTTTTCACAGTTTTTTTTTTTCAAACTGTCTCATCTCATTCATTTACAAATGGAAACAAATAAAAAAAATGATAAAATACGCTATCACTGACTCTGATATAAACAAACAGACTTTTCCTTTTTGATGCATATGTCCTTGGAATCATCTCATAGTACTAGCTGAGGGCTTCAGATGCATGCTAAAAGCTCCAAGCATTGATATTCTGCTCAATCACCCTCCTCCCTGCAGCCCTGTTAGCCCTTGATCGACCCCGACTCCTTTGCGAGTCTTCCACCCTCGCTGAAAGATCAAGGGTCTGCAAACTTGTAATCCACAATTGAGAACATAATCTCTGTTTCATTCTTTGCAGTGACACAAGCTTCATGTTGTTTTGCTTGTGACTTATTTGTGCCACGGTTGTGTTGTGTTGTTGGTTTTAAAATAGGACTGTGATCTTTTTTTCTGTTTTTTTAAACTGATGCCCTGTTGATTCAGTTTAAACACCTCCATCTTTCTCTTGCTGTACACTGACGCTGGTATGGCAGCAGTTTCGACATTTTAACCTTCAGGGGATGTTAAAGATTACGGTGCATTCCGGGAAAGGGGGTTTGACGGTCTTATTCAAGGTCATTGAGGATTTAGAAGCTGAGATAGTGAAGGCCATGGTCACTGAATGAAAACTCTTTGACTTGACTTCCTGGGGCACATAGCACGGAGAAGAACAAAGAATTAAGGAAGAACAGCAGAAGTTCTGCCCATATGGCTGGCGGACATTTGTATTAACATCCCATTTGTATACTGCTTTCATACAGACAAAGCTGCCAGCCTTTCTCTCAATTTTTACTAAATTGTCAGTTCAATGGGGACACACTGGAGAAACAGAAAAAAATAGAGAAATATAGTGGTTTAAGAAAAAAGGGACAGGAATGGGCACTAAGGGAAAGAGAGCTACAGAGGAGTGATGAATCTATAAGCGATGGATGAAGAGAAAAATATGTAGTAGATAGGCTCAAAAATGAGAACGAGGAAGAGGGCAGAAGATGGAGATTCTCATGTTGAGCAATGTAGTCAGTCGGATGCTAATAGCTCTCATCTGGAGAGGCTGATGGACAGAGGACAGCACTTCTGCACTTATCCAGACTCACTTCTCCCGGCAGTCAATTACTAGACAGTCAATTAAGTCCTCCAAAAACCCAGAAAGGCTCTGGCTAAAGCTCTGAGGGTATGATGCTGCTTACCGCTTCTTTACTGCTTTTATCTCAACCTGATGTGTGCTGGCTTCATGCTGGGCTGATTTAGCGTGGAGTGGCAAAAAGAATCATCTTATTTTCCCAAAATAACCTGTGCCAAGGTTATTTTGGATTTTATTACCACAACAGCATATATCAGTCAAGGAAGATGGATCTTTCCTGCTTAAAATATATATATATATATATATATATATATATATATATATATATATATATATAAAAAAAAAAACATTAATGTTGAGAATTCACAAGGGTTTTTTTTTCTTAACTCTTAAGATTATATCGGTTAAATATAGTATCATCATCATTTCAATGATTATAATCATAATAGCAGTGATGCTAATAACTTTAATTCTTTGGTGCCTCTAAAGAGTTTACAAACTGCTCTGGCAGACAAGTAAAAGCAAGACTCAAACTGAAAAGGAGGACCAAGAGCCAAAAATAAAAAGAAGAACAGTTAGGACAAATAGCACAGTTGTATCCATAGAAAATACCAATAAATGCAAGTCTATAAAATGTGTTTTTAGAACTGATTTGAAGGAAGTCATCGATCATTAAAATCTTAAAATCAATCCTAACATGTACAAGATTATATCCATGAAGAAGTTGAGCTGTTGCATAACTAGGTGAGAGAGACACTTTTGTGGTATAACAGAAGAAAATCTCAGCAAGAATGACTTATTCCAAGTTCAAAAAGGGTTACAATTGCTCAGAGTGTGAGCAAACAGAATGCACCTATCATGCATATCCAAAGAAAAATGTTTCCACCCATTTAAACAATTACTGCATAAACATACAAATAGATATTAAGTGAATTCAAAGGTAAACCACATGATCCTCCATAGTTTTGTTCACTATGTGACTTTGATTCAAGCACTCAACCAAAGGCAAAGCAAACTAGAGCAGCAATTCTCTGGTCTGTTTTAAGGTTGAATGACACTGACAATAGTTTGTGAAGTTGCAGTTTGAAATGCCAATAGTCTCTTTCCTTGAACTTCTGTGCAGGTCAAAAATGCCACCGTTCCTGCAATGGTCGCTGCTGGGGACCCAAAGAGGACCAGTGCCAAAGCTGTAAGTTAATTATTATTATCTGATTAGAACTTTGAAGTGAGTTGTTAGAATCACCACTGAGTGACTTTTGCATGCATCAAAACTTTACTGATAACTGTTGTGGGTCAAAAATAAAATGTAGCATATCTTTAGCATACCTGGTAATGTACTTGGAATTAGATTCCAAACTTTATTTAGTGGCTATACCTTTGTATGTCATTTATGTATACATCCATGTGACTCTATCTAAGGTGATGTTGGTTTTTCCCAATAGTTTAGTGGATTTTCATGATAGAGTTTTTACTAATATGCAGTGTGTTACATGCCTCTGTACTCTGTTCCACTGAACTGCCAATAATACATTCTGGTCAACCCATAATGAAACTGAGCTGGATATAAAGATAGTTTGTTTATAGTTTATAATAAAAATAAAAGCCATGTTCTTACTCTATTTTTATTTTGTGTGTGTATATGTGCGTGTGTGTGAACAGTGTTATGAACTGTGAGACTTGTTACTGCAGCATCTTTCAGTTTGAAAACAGGAAATGAAAGTGCCATTTTTGTAAATGACAAATCTCTTATTATTGAATTAAAGTTGAGTCATCTGTTGGATTGGTCAAATTTCACTAAATCACAATATCAACTATGAGACATTAGACACTAGGCCAAAAACAATTTTCCAAATAATGACGACTTTTATCTTTTTTGTTCACTTGTTGAAATTTTGCATATACTTTGTTCGCTTTATACTAGTCATAAAAAGAAATGCAACTTTGTGTTAAAATATGGACTGTATTGACCAACACTGTAATATATGTGTAGATGTATTAGCTGGGGACAACCATAAATGTAATGTTATGTAGTTTTACAGGCAAAATCACAAAAATAGTTCAGGCAGCCTGTTTGATACATGGGTGACAAACTCTTTAGTTTAATCTATGAAAAATCCCACAATGTAAATAAAATTTTATGACAAACAAACAAACAAAATAATATTTTTAGATCATCGAGGTAATTCCTAAAGTCCAAAAACTTGGCATGTCTTAGCATGGTGTGCATTGTGTTCTTAAATTAAAAGAAAAAACTTGAGGAAACTGGACAATTGGAGGACAAAAGAAGTGGTAGGTCTAAAAAGGCAGATGAAAACCATCCAGCCCTTCAGTGGATCCCTCTACTGTTCACCGAAGCCTCTTTAGAAATGGTCTAAGGGAAAGAATGGCTGTCAAAAAGCAGGGAAGAGAAACAGGGAAAAAATCTAAATTACACTATTTGAACTGCAAATCAGTCCAGGTGTTTATGGAAATAAAGATTGAAGGTTTTCAAACTAAGCGCAGCTCCATGCTGCCTCTGTGGAAACGGGACATGAAAATATCACCAATGGACTGGCATCTAAATTTCTATTTGAATTCCATAAAGTGAAGGTTTTCCTGCGTGTTGCCTCGAATGGATGACATCAGGTTTCTTTTTGCTGTTGAAAGTGATCATTTCTTTTGTGGAGACTGTATGCTCTCCAAATTAACCCACATGATATTGTGGTATTTTAATGAACACAGCTCCACACTGCAAAATAATTTTAGCCCCAAAAATGTATAATCAACAGAGCAGGCCAAAATAATCAAAACAGGGAAACTCTTTAGATCATTCTGTCAGGCAGAAAGTTTGATGTGGCTTTGACTGGTATTAAATAGATGTCGTCACATGGATTTTATTAGTACTACTATATCAGTACTACTGGTTGGAAATTTTTTAAAGCAAAGTTTTATCAGCAATCTAAAAATCAGACAAATCTTTTGTGTTAACTTTATTAAAGATCATCAATACAAAAATCCTAGATTCAAGGACAAAACACAACATCATCTACATTCACTGATTAAATTACTTGCAGTCTACAAGAGGAAAAACGTTTTACACAAGGCTGTGATGAGTGGTTGTTTCTTGTCTTCACCTATGAGGAAAGCTCTTATTTTAAACCGGATCATTAAAAGATAACAAAAGTTTCACTGTGATGCAAATGATGTGTGACAGCCCAGCAAGTAGTGAAACAGGAAAAGCAACAATCCCTCCATTTTAACATTGCTCTACAGTTCTGAAAAACACAAAACAAGGTTTTTTAGAAAAAAATATTTGGAGAATGTTGTAAGAGAGGGTTCGTCACATATTTTCTGATGATGATTCCTGCACCTCAGCCATGGGGATTGCTGTTTAGGTTGGGAACCGGTAATGATTGTAATGCTAATGATGGTTTTGGCTCTCGTACCTGTCAGCAAAAGCAATTCTTAATTGTATACAACATGTTTCTGACAAGGCATAGCCTCATCTGGATGTGATGCAAGCAGTCGCCCATCTGTGCATGGACTGCACAAGTGTTTAGACCTGCTGTTGAGGAATTGCTCTCCATTCCTGGATGAGTGCAGCCTGCAGCTGTGTAATGCTCATTGGTTGTGGCTGCATTTGAAGAAATATTGGGTTTAAATGCTGGCCAAGGAAGTGTCTGGATATGCTCCTGATCCAGAAAGGCCTTCACTACCCTGGCAGTGTGAAGGTTGGCTTTGTCCTGCTGAAACAGCCGCAGGGCTGGGGTCCTGCTGCAGGAATTGCACAAATGCATGTTGGAGTATTTCATTTTAGTTAGTCTATCTAGTCAAATTTTGACCAAGTCGACCAATAGGCAGATCAGAGATCATTGTCTCATGGACATGAAAGGCTGCAGCAACAGCTAAGTCATGCATGCCAGCATCCAGCATCTGGTCTCATTCAAATTTAGTCAGTGGCAGCACAGCAGCACTGATGACAATGTTGTGCATATTCTGATGCTTCAGAATGCAATTAACTGAACGAGTTCTGAGGTGTTCGGTAAACATTGGCTAATGCGACATGCTTATGTCTACACAAGTAAACATCAAATAAGGCCATTCCTAAGTATAGTGATATTTACAATATTGGTTTCTGCAAAAACATTAAATCATTTTTTAATAATAAAATTAATAAAAAATTATATTTTTAACAATACTAATGAATTCTTTTGTTACAATTGCATTGTTTTCCAGTGTGGTTCAGAGCAACTGTGTTTAAATTAATTAAGTGTCATAAAATGGTAATTTATAAGGCGGCACTTTTGTTAATGGTTAGCTCTACAAGCCCTCTTCCATCTGTGTTTAACACATACTAACATCCACAGGAAGACTTCATATTTAGTATGGCTATGTTTGGTTTTTTTGTTATAGATCAAAAGCCACCTGCAAAACTGTATCCACACATTTAGTTTTAGTCAGACACAAAATTATGAACTCACATGGACACATGCTCACATTTTTTTCCCCATTACATACCTCTTTACCTCTCACATCCCTTTTTTTATTGTACCACCCTTCATCAAGTTCTTCCTCTTTGTCCATCACTTCGTACTCAGACCACTTCATCTATGCCTTCCAACCCTGGCATGTCACATCTTATTTGTTCTGTGGTTGTGATCTCGTTAAGATAATGAGGAATGAACTGTTTGACCAGGACCTGTTAACAACACGTCACAGAGCAGGCCCAGATAAGCCCTGGCCCCATCTATCTGCCTTGTTTCAGCTGTGCACCTTTCGCACCATCTCTCTATCCTCATCCATTTATTTGTTGATGCCATGATTCATCTTTTATTTTACTTGTTTTCAAAAAAGAAAACCTTTTTTTCTTGCACTGGAATGCTTTTAATTATGAAGTTCTTTTTTTGTAAAATCAGCTAAAATATTGGTGTAATTTTCTTTTTTTGTAGCATATAAAAATCAGCATTGAAGTAATAAGTTTGTTGATTTTAAAGAACCAAATACACAGAGGAAGTAAATTACAATTCAAAACCACTCACTTTACTGAGTCTCTCACATAAAAAACTGAATCTCTGTCAGCAGAGGTAGTTTTTTCTTCCATAGAAGTACATGTTATGTTAGTTTTTTTTTTCTATTAAAGGATACAGGATAAAGTACTCACACCTGCTCTAAATGAAACAGCAATTTTTATTAGTTGTACCACTGGCTGCAGAGATCTCAACTGACAAGTTCTGTGGTCCTTGATAGTAACAGATGACATTAGACCCTTTGAACTAGGTGGTGATTGTGGCCATCTTCCAGATATAACTTCAATTGCTTTACAAACACATAAATATCATTCATGAGCCTTTGAATTTCTGTCATTTGCACTGTATGGCATCACACATGTAGTCTGCAAATCTGGGCCAGAGTTTTATTTATATATATATATTAGATAGATATAGATAGATATATATATATATATATATTACAATTTAAAACATCATAAAATATCATTCATGAGCCTATTATAATATTCTGTCATTTGCACTATATATATATATGGCATCACATATATATAGTCTATATAATATGGGCCAGATATATTATATATATATATATATATATGTGTATATATATATATATATATATATATATATATATATATATACATATATATATATATATATATATATATATATATATATATATATATATATATGTGTGTGTGTGTGTGTGTGTCTGTGTGTATGCACTGTGTGAAATGCAAAGAGGAAGTTTTGCTCCATCTTTCCCATGTTAAATTGCATCAAAATAAACTTCTGGACCTTCTAAACACACAAAATAGAAACACCGTGAGACTGTGGTGAATGTCTCAGATCTATCAGCTCATAGATAAAAAAGAAGCATATATAGTTACAAACATCCCATGATGAAGGTGTTTATTCATTCCAGTTTATTCATGATAGCCTTATCACTACATCTAGTTAATGAGGCATTTTTGAAATGCAAATAATTTCAAAAATGGGGCATTAACAAGGGCATTAATTAGCAAATAAAGACTTATACTTGTCAAATTAAGCACATTATTTATCATTGATATGCTTTCCATTTGCTTTAAGAAGTCATTTCACTTTCAACATTGGAAATCACTGTAACTGACATGCAATTGAATTGACCTCATGCGTCAAACTGCTACCTCTTCACTGTAAACTTTTGAGCCATAGCACTGTAAGGCAAACATTTGATCTATAGACATTCATGTGCTATTTAAATAAAGTTACACTTAAGCTTAAATTGAAAAATTAACTGAATATTTTGTCTCAGAAAAAGACAGGTGTTTAGAACCAGATGTGCCCAATAATAATAATAATAATAATAATAATAATAATAATAATAATAATAATAACAATAAATTCACAGGGGAACTCAGAGGCATGGGTTCCTGTGAGTGATGTCAGCAATGGCAGTGTTTTCAAATGAAACCTTCCAGGCATATTTCATGAGATGACTACATTTAGTGTTTTTTTGGTTCCAGCCTGTAATTTGATTTGTTTTGTTTTTTGTTTTTAGTTATTCTTAAAGTGGATTTTTAAAGCCAGATTGACAAACAGCATTGTGTCCATCTCTGCCAATCTGGCTTGGCCATTTGTTTGACAAAGTGTCTTTTGAATAAAGCAGACCATATTAATGCAGGCCAGGCACTGTTAATGGAATGCTACTGATGGTAAATCAGTAGCAGTCCACTCAGTAGCATGAGCGTGTGTGTCTGTGTCTGTGTGTCCGTGTTTGTTTGGCGACTTGTCCATAGCCTTTATCTATCATGGTGATGGTGTCCTGTCAACACAAGGCTGAAGGGAAACATAACACAGATCAAAAAAACAATTGCCCTGCTCAAAACAAAAATAAGCACCACCAATAGATGTGTAATGTTGTACAATAGTAGCCTTACGTTCCCCAGTAATATTTACTGTTGCAATTTACTTTCCTAGTTTCAGTTCTGACCAGTTCGCTTTAACCTTTATCACCAAATATAATCTTAAAATTACATTGAATTTGATTCTAATTACATTCTTTTGTTGTTTGCGTTCAGTTATCGCTGGCTCCGCGTCGCTGAGCATCTTTCACCTCATACAACCAAAAGCCATAGCTGTCACTAATTAGCAACATGACTGAGTATAAAAAGAACAGAGAGCCTCAGTCATTTAGAAGTAAAAGTAAATATGATAACAACAAAATTATGCAAATAGTTTAATTTGTGATTACAGTACATCCATTTATCCAAACCACTATGTGTAATATCTTTTTTTAACCCACCCCAGTACTTTATCTTGTGCCAACTTTACTGGTTCATCCATAACTGCTTAGTTATGTATTCCTGCCCTATAATGAAAGTCCCACTGCTGACACTTAAGCAATGTCAATTACCAGCTGTCTTTACCTGTGAAACAGCAGGGTCCTATGTACATTTATATATGGCTGTCAAGAAGAAAGGCACACAGACATACGATTGCAAAGGGCATATAAGGAAAAGGTGGACAGATGTTCACTTTTGTAGTACATTCAGATAAGAATCGCTATGTCTTTGTCACACTGAGCTAGACAGCAGACGAGAGCAGAGATGAAAACATGATTGAAGATAGCTAGTAGGTGGTAAAAAAACTTCTGCTTCAGCTGAACTCACTAGACACAGACACATGTAAACACACGTATGCATACATTTTACAAAGCAATAGATGGTAGATTGTTTGACTTGTGACTTGTCATCTAGTTAGGTTAGTATAGTATAGATAACTTCCAGAGCAGATGGTGAAGTTGAACCAAATTACCCCCCCACCCCTCAAAGGTTTTACAGTGACAACTTTCCAGTGACTGGGCTTTAATTTTTTTAACTTCACCTGCCATTTGAACTGGCTAGACAGACACATTCTAAGACTGTGTTGTGTTTACGTTTTATATATGGATGCATAAAGTACGTGTATTATATATACATTTTATCCTTTGTTTGTGTCTCTCTCTTTTCAACATGCCTGTAACTTCAAAGTAACTAAGACAGTGTGTGCGGAGCAGTGTGACGGCCGTTGCTTTGGTCCCTTTGTTAGTGACTGCTGCCACCGTGAGTGTGCAGGTGGCTGTTATGGCCCAAAGGACACAGACTGCTTTGTAAGTGAACACACACACACATACACACACTTTACATCATTACGGTGTGACAAAAGAGGTTAAAGTGATCATTTTCAATGTCAATATGGTCATGCAGATAACATTTTGTGTTAACACTTTGTTTTACGTTTCTCTTATTCTTTTTTTTTTCTTTTTGGTTTCTTAAATCTGACACATTTTACTTGTGACTTTTTCCTTCCATCAATTTCAGGTACCTCTCAAAATGGATTTCACTCAGTTTTTAAATGCCACTTGTATGGCAAATATCATTTGATGACATTTAATTCTCTTTTCTTCCTGACATGAGTGTCATTGTTAAATATAGACTTCACCAGGAAGTCTTCATTCTGACTTTTTGCCATGTGCTTTATCACTTTTATCTGTGCTCGTTTGCATGTTAAACTTGTTTCTGAGGCTGTGAGTCCGTGGCTAATCGAGCTCTTCTTCCTGGCTTTGGAAAAGCAAGTTCTGTATCATAATTTTTTATTCTTCTGTCCTCTTCACAATCATAAAATTGAGAAAATGACAAAGAAAATTCTTGAATGAATCTTGGCAAATTCAAAGTCTTCAGACACAAGAATTTATTCCTAAATTATTATCATAGGTAACATTAAATGTGTACAAGTATATGTTTTTTAGGGTCTGTAATCACATATAGAATAAATACATGTCTTAGTACAGAGATATTCAATTAAAATTTAAGGAGGTCGAGTCAGGGAAAATTTCAAGCAAACATCCAGAAAATCTTTATAAATATATCCTGTTCATAGCCTGTACATAGCTTGTACTCACTACAGCCTGTACATACTTATAGTTATAGAATATTCATAACATACTTCATACCGTGTACATTATAACATACCATAATAGACCCATTTCTGTAATATACTTACATATCTATATTATTGCTAATATATATTGTAATATATCTATATCATGGCTAAAGCACTTCTGGATGGATGCAAACTGCATTTTCTTGCCCTGTACCTGTGACATGTGCAATGACAATAAAGTTGAATTCTATTCTATTCTATTCTAAAATCAGGTTCCACACACATTATAATTACGTAGCCTAACAGTTGTACCAGTGTGTGTATATAGTCAAACTCTGGGTGTAAAGTAAAACAAAGTATAATTAAATTCATCAGTATTTCAATCATATTTGTTATTAATTTTTACAATGGACTGGCAGGTACTGCAATAACAAAATAATAATAAAGTAGAGGTCAAAAGCATTTCAGTGTGTGTTAACACAATGCTAAATAGGAAAGACATCAGTAATGAGCTTAGAGAAGCAATTGTTGCTGCCCAATCTGGAAACGGACAAGTTCATCAGCCTACAGTGACAAAAATTGTTCATTCGAGTAGGAAACACTTGAGAAAGTCTTTCATCTTCCCAAGGTCAAATACTGAGAGAAACTACCAAAAGTCTAAGAGTTACATCTCAGACTCTACAGGCCTCAGTTAGCATGTTAAATGTTAAAGTTCATGACAGTACAATTGCATAACTAAAAATGACTGAACAAGTATAGGTTGTTTGGAAAGATGCCAGGAGAAAGCCTTTTCTCTTTAAAAAGAACAATGGTTGGGGACGGATGAGGATTCAGGTTTGTTTTGTAGCCATAGAATCTGGCCACTTATTATTAGCTTAACTGGAACTCTTCTGTATTCTTAAGTCATATGGCAAGTTGTCTGCATCATGGCTACAGCTTAGTCCAAATTGGGTCATACAACAAGACTGTGATGGCAAGTACAGCATATCTAAAAAATAATAGCTGAAAAAGAAAGCGACCAAGGTATTCCAATGGCCCAGTCAAAGTCCAGAGATCAACCAGACTATAGTTCTGTAGTAGAACTTTTTTATATTAAAAAAGAATCAAGCAAAATACCATTTCTGTATCTACTTTTTTCCACACCAGCTTGATTTTTCTTAGTAAAATTAAATGCCTTAAAGGCCAACTCAAATGGTATTCTTTCCTGATTGTAATTTCATTGGGTGCATGCTGATAGTCCACCTTTCAGTAATATCACTACTGGACACTGAAAGGAAATTGCAATACAAACCTGGGGTCAGGCTGGCAGTAGTTATGAATAAACGTGAAACCAAATTTTGGCCACCCAATCAAAAGTAACCTAATCTGTGACTGTGTACGGTTCATGTAAATATACTACTACCACTATGAGTACTAGTACTATTACTACAACTACTACTGCTAATAATACTTATGTGAATGTTTGCAGGCCTGCACCAACTTTAATGACAGTGGGGCATGTGTGACCCAGTGCCCTCAGCCATTTGTCTACAACCCTACCACCTTCCAGCTGGAGCATAACCCTAGGGCAAAGTACACCTATGGAGCTTTCTGCGTCAAGAAGTGTCCACGTAAGTCTCACCACCTGGACAAACACAAACAAATCGTACACACACAGACACACACCCACGCACACACACATGGATACTCCACATACATGCATACTGCTTTAAACATTAATCTTAAGTCATAACCTCTTCATAGCTACACTTTAAGTACTAATTTAATGGGACAGTTTCAGTTTACTGTAGATAATTACACCTGCATCCATGTGCAATCCATCAGCTGATTGCCATGGTCTTCGAGACCCACAAGCAGGAGGAATGGACAGTAGCAATGCCTGTTATGTTCTTTATAACCCTCATTTGCATTGGACTGGAAGATAAATGCAGCTGCTTCTTGAATTGCATTTACTCCTTAGGTTTCTCATAACTTTCTCATTACTGCTGGTAGATCATTTTTAGGGCAAATACTAGCAACATAAATATAGCTTGTCTCTTTCCTAAAATAGTCTTTATGTGTGTGTGAGCGTGACTATGTCTGTGAGGACGAATTTGACTTTTACAGTTGTGTAAAAGGGACATTTTGCAAAGTGAGGAAATTTTTTTTAACTTCAGCAAATGGCTGTTTAAGAGTAAAACTTGTATAAAGTTTTGTGCTAGGAGTAGAAAACGTTAAGTTGCATTAGTCATTGAGTTTAAAATTTAAGTCAGAATAAGGGGCATGAGATGTATTTGTTAGGCTGGGTTCTCACATTTGTGTGTTCTTTTTCTTTTAAGTCCAATCTAATTGACATAACTGCCATTGTACATATAAGTAGGCTGTCTGGGATGTACATAGCCTCTCACCCTGTGAAAGCTGGTTTAGGTTCCAGCACCTGCATGACCCTTAATTAAATAAGTAGTTAAGAAGATGGATGGATGGATGGATGGATGGCTGGCTACACTGCTACACTTCTTGGGGGTACATAAATGGTCAATGGTCCTTCCAACATGTCATCTTGACAAGCCATTAGTCTTGTTTGCAAAGCCAGTACAGGTGATGAGGAAGTAGAGGCCTGCGTCTGCATTAGCACCATATCTCTTCTCACTGTGTATAATTTTTAGTCATGTTATTCATGAATTATTCTGTGGCCACTGCTAACCACAAGCTAACCACTCACCACACCCACAGCTAATTGTGGACACCCCATGCTGTTCAAAACATCACTGAAAAGGCCAACCAGCAGGGAGGGAAGGGGAGCTCTGCACTTCGAGGCATTGTTACTTTTAAACAGACACAGGATAGACAATAATATAAACATTTAACTGTTTACTGTTATGAAAGTATGCTGCTTTTTGTCTTATGGTAGTTTTTCACATAAATCCTATGCAAAATAAGTAAATAAATAACCAAATAAATAAATAAAAATAATGGTGAGGCAAAGTCACTTTCAAAGTCACTTTCAGCACTTTTTTATGTGATTGCCTACACTCCACTGCCACTTATTGTTCTGTATGTTCCAGTGTGACAAACAGCAGCCATCTGTATTTGACATTTACAATGAATTGTTTTCCAGATAACTTTGTGGTAGACCACAGCTCCTGTGTGAGAGCATGCCCCAGTAACAAGATGGAGGTGGAGGAGAATCGCATTAAGATGTGCATCCCTTGTACTGACATCTGTCCAAAAGGTAAAATTCAAACGTATAGTTGCAGTAAATAATTACTGAATGTTTTTCTCCATCGATTTAGCTATTTTATTATTAACACTATATAGTTGTATATATGCACTGTTGTCAGTTTCACTATTGGGTTTATTTTGGCAAATGCAGGAACAGCACATGTTGTCCTGATTGCATCAAACCCTTAATCTACCTCGTATTTTGCATGTTTGCACCATTGAATTAATTGATGCAATTTTTTCTCTTCATGGTTTCACTGTGTTTCTTTCAGCATGTGACGGGATAGGCACAGCAAGCCTACAGACTGCTCAGACAGTGGACTCCAACAACATTGACAAGTTTGTCAACTGCACCAAAATCAATGGCAACCTGGTGTTCCTCATTACTGGAATCAAAGGGTGAGAGCTGAGAAGATTCAGCTTATCAGAATGACTGAAGACAGAGTGGGAGAAAAAAAATCTGCCTAAATATAAAATGGCTTTTCCCATTCCATTCAGCCTTTCTGTATTCAGCTGAGTGAGCACTAAGCATTCACAATGGATTGTTGAAAAAGAGCCCACAGGTAGTGCACACCTCACTGAAGTTGGAAGTAACTAAAAGTAAGAATCGCAGCTGCAAGTCTACTGTGACCATTTTAGCCTTCAACTAGACTAAGTGTGCACCTGTTGGTCTCATAGCATAGATGGTGTGTTTAATTTGGGTCACCTGGCATACAGAGTGGGGGATTGATTCAATTATTAATTAAGATAGATGATACTCTTCAGCTAACACACAAGTGAACATCCATGATGGACACATTTAGAGCATGTGTGCTTAACAGATGTTAGTTGAGAGTGGCTAAGTGTGACCTCTCTGTGCAAAGATCTCTCCGGGGCTGTATCAGCTTCTCCACCGCTGTACCTGCTGACTGCTTCCTTCCTTTTATTCCCCATTCTCAGTCTCCTTAATTGAGTTGTTCTCTCAATAATCAGAAACTTTGTTTTTGACTCAAAATTGCAATTTGAAATAAAACTGATTATAATACTTGTGAAAATATGGTATTTTAAATACCATCGAGCTATTAACAGTGTGATACAGATTGAATCAAACTGTTGAACTGGATGGATTAATCTGAATAATATTAGTGGTTAGTTATGTCTGCATGGATATACAGTACTATTTGTGTGCATTCATTCATATGTATTTAATACAGTTCACTTAAAATATCACAATCAGGTATTCTCAGTACACATACATTATTTACCTCTTCAGCTGGTAAATGTAGCAAACTTTTCTTACCTGTAAGTAAGAAAATTTCCTGTAAGTATCGCATTTTTATTGTACATGTACAATGACAATGAGGGACTATTTTATTCTATTCTATAGGAATATCCTTTACACATATTGATGGAAATACTAAAAAACATTACTTTTTTCTTTTACTTGATTTGTTTTTGTCATTCTGATCTCTCTTTTTATTCACAGGGATGTCTATCATAACATTGAAGCTTTGGACCCGGAAAAACTCAATGTATTCCGCACCGTTCGGGAAATTACAGGTAAGTGTATAAGTTGCACTGCATTCGCCTTATACGCATATGTATTTAAAGAAAGAACAAATGTTTACTCTTACTGTCATCTCTTTTCTTGAACAGGAAAGTTTCACATCAATGCTTATAAATACTTGCATGTATCAGCATATGTGTATTTCTTCAAGTCCTCCCCTCCCCTCCCCTCCCCTTGAGAATGTCCAAACCAAGGACAGGCATTGCAGAATAAGATGAATATCATATGAGTCTTTCAGTCTCCTCTTTCTCTTTACTGCTTCTCCCTCGGGGAGTCCCTAGCCTTGAGTCCCACAGCCCCAGCTCTCCCTTCACACACCATGAAGAAAAGAGCCAGAACACGCGGTGCACATCGTTAATCCCCCAGCTCTCCATGCCACCTCCACTTTTTAGCTGCATGTACACTGTCATCCTTCCAGCCCCAACATTTGACAATGCCATCAGAAGAACACATCATATCTCTGATGTCATATTTTCAAAAGCAATAGGAAAATATTCTTGTAAAATATCAGTGCTGCTATTTAGCCATGAATGAAAAAAGCAGATGTCTTATTAAACAGTGCATCCCTTTCATCTGAACACCACTTATTTACTTAGGATTACATCAGTTATATTTTGTTAAAAGAAAAAATTATATAAAGTATCTTAGATACTTTACTTTCTACATAACCTGTAGCAGTTATAATAATAAATATTGTTATACCTGATGGCAGTTACTCTTAAAAGCTAATATGGGGGGTAATAAATATATACAATCAAGTGCCAAAATACATGTAGTAGTAATAGCAGTTTTCCTACTTGTTCACAATCCAAATCATGCTTTTGAGCTGCCACCACCATCTGTCTATATAATCTAAATGTGGTAAACCACACCACTATGATAGGAAAAAAGTTTTATTGTTGCAGTTCAAAAGCAAACTTAAAAGGAAAGATTTAGACATGAAATGATTTATAACTGCTCCAGACAAAATAGCATTTTTATTATTGCGCTTCCCTTAATGGAAACTGACAACTGATGTCAGTTCTAACTAATATTTAAGCCTGCTCAAAGGAAAAAAAAGGAATTTTAAGGATTATAGTGAGTTAAGAAAGCAAGTTAAACTAGCGCAGCTGTTTTTCATTTAATAGAGTGAATTGTCCATTAACGCCATTGGGGCCATTTTGATACCCGCTCCTCGACATGCTGAAGTGTCTTCAGGCAAGACACTGAACCCAGTTGATTGAAAGCCTTGCATCTGAACTCTTTGTATCTGCTAAGGTATATAAATCTCTGTATAAGTCCAGTTGTTTACTCTTTAAACTGACTTAGATATACTCCAAAACTTGACTTCGAAGTCATTTTGTTTTCTTGCTTTTCTTCTCTGATGGTTAGTGATGACAGTTTGAAAGCAGGTGATGGAGCATAAACCAGCGGCCATGTGGTCAGACACGTGTGTCATCTCAGCTTGTCATTTCTCTGAGCTGGCAGAAGAACGTGACTTCTTACAAAAGCAGGCAACCTGCATCCATGACCCCAAGGTCACAGCTAGCGTTGCTCTAGCTTTCAAATGAGCTCTGTAGGAGGACAACTTTCATCATCCACACCAGCACACGCATCTTTCTGTCTCAAATCAAATTCTCCATTATTTTTTTGTCCTTTCAGTGGCGTCTTACCAGGTCAGAATTTACCCAAAGAGTGGGTGTAGCTGGCACGATTCAGCATAAGTGGGTTTCTCGGTGTTGTGACTCAGAATGTAATCACTACAACTTAAGCGCTCTTAACCTTTGCTTATGAGCTCATGGCCTTCTTGTCCAAGTGGTTCCACATTTTAATTCACTATGCACATTGGTGTGCTGCTGATGTGGCTCCCAGCAGAGCATAAACTCCTGATAAGTGATCTTTCCATGTGCATGAAAATTCACATGAAAAATAAAAATAAAACAAAAGACAAAAAATAGCATAATGTTGCACACAAAATTTTTCTTGACTTGCTTTTTGGCATTGATCTTTCTATCTAGTGAGGTTCCACAATTTTGGGGAAGTCTGAAAGGATCAGGCCTACACTTTTCCCCTGTGAAGGGCCTCATGGACAGCCTATGTGATTGTTGATAGTGATGCAAATGCACATTAAGACATCTAGCACAGCTTAGAAACAGTTCAGTTAATTTCAGTTATTATTAATGCCAATCAACAACAACAGTTACCTCAAGGAAGATGAACCTCTGAACTGATAACTAGCTGTAAAATATTCTCATCGCTCTTCACTGGAAGACCTATTAGCAAGCTTGCCTGAAGTGTAAATGTGAAGTGTGTAGAGACCTGCAGGATATTTAATGTTTATATAGTTAGATTGTTCCAAAAATGCATTGTGACCATTTACTCTGCACAGACTTCAGGAAGCGTGTACAATACAATACAATACTGGTGTATTTTTACAAATGATACACAAACTATATAGACTTAGACCTTTTATTGTCATTGTACAGTTGCTTGCACAATGATATTATGTAACAATTTCTATATAATTTATATACATATACAGACTGCATCACGTCTTTGTTGCTGTATTCGTATGTAACAGGGCACTGAACAGTCATTCTAGCTACCTTTCCAGTCACCTTTATAATTGTACTATTTTTTTGTAGCTTAGCAGCTCAGTGCCCACCATGTTTATTAGCATTATTGTCTCTTTTACTACACCGTGACAGTTACTATTGCTTGACAGTACAATAACACAATTGCAGTAACTCTTTCTAGAGTATCTCTCTGCTTGGACAAAGACACATATTAATCACACTGAAGCTTAAACAAAACCAACCTTATTGCCACTGTTTATTTATTTATTTATTTTGACCTTTCTTGTCAACAATCTTCACCCACTTTCTGATGATCCGTGCCTTCCTACAGATAGCAAACGTGCGCTGCTGTCCCATCCCTACATTGGAACAGACAGGAAAGAGTTCAACAGGCAGTAGACTGTTATCATGAGTAGAGAACACCCAAAGCCCTCTGAAATAGCTCCGTGCCAGAACAGCGAGGTGCCTCAGCACTGCAGGTTTTGTCATTAAGACAATTAGTGTTGACAAGTACAGCGCTAACGATTCTATAGAACTGCTGCCTCTGGGCTAAGAGGCACTCGCAGCATCATAAACTGCACATCATGAGAATCAAGATGGACAAATACCAAAAGCGCAATTACCTTTTACAAACCACCATTCCCCAGCAATATATTTGACATTCTGTACAAATACCTCATAATGGTTTATATAATGGAATAAATTCCTCCTTTATCCTAATGACTGCCATTAAGATGCTCTCATTAAAGATTCACTTTTAAAAAAAGAAAAGGGCTATATGTGTAAATGACATAAAATGATAAAATGCTTTTCCATTTTGGGAAGTTGCAAAAATACAAATTTTCTACCTTTTTGTTTGCAACTGCAATAAAAAAAATCATGCATGATTCCTCACCTGTTTTGGACATTTCCCGACCAAGCATTCGTAATAAGCATTTATTGAGACCCTGTCACTACTCAGACTGGATGCTCTTTGTCTTTTGTCATCAAGCCAAGCGTGGCATTGTGTTGCCACAAGCTCTACTTACCTTTCTCTGCCATTCCTCCCTTCCCGGACCAACAAAATTATGCATCCTGTGGGAAGAACTCACACTGTCTAGCATAATAGAGTCTGATACTGTTTATTGACTGGAGTATTGCATGTTTAGCTTTTAAAACATGCCATTATATTTGTCTAGACTTTCCTTCCACCTCCTTCTCCTCCCCTCTTACCTCTGCTCTTCTACCCACTGTGGATTTTTCTTTGGACTCGTAGCCTTATCCAACTCTGTTGTTTGTCCTCTGGTGTTGGCTTGGGGATTGTAGTCCCCTACTGTTTTTTCTAATAAATATTTCATATTTCTGAATCTATTATTAAAAATCCTAAATGAGCCATGGCCATTTTCTCAGCTTTTGATTTTATCTCCTAAATTATTTAACAGCAGACAGGGAAATAAAGGAAATGCAAAAATATTGATAAGTCGGACTTGTTATAGCTGGCACCAAACTCCTCTGTGGCATTGCTGTGCCAGACATTTATCTGGCTTAGAAGTGCTTGGCTGATTTCAGATGAGACTCAGGTGGTGCGGTTGCATTGTTGTGTTTCTGGAATGTTGCTAATTCTAGAGAGAGGCCGGTTCTCTCTGCTCATTTTCTTCTTGTCACTGTGGAAATGGACAGTATGATAGACAGGTGATTCTGGTCTGTCAGTACTCATGTGGATTTATAACCTATGTTCATTCGTGTCTTCATTTAGGTTTTCTAAACATTCAGTCATGGCCTGACAACATGACAGACTTGAGTGTTTTCTCCAACCTGGCTACTATTGGGGGAAGAGCATTGTACAGGTACCTGAGTGCATAATACCTTCACAAATTCTTTTTCTTTCTTTTGTATTTTGTTTTTTGATTACTGGGAATAGTTTATGCCAAGTTGTTTCACAAATGTCTCAATCAGAGCTCAGTACTTCTAAATCAATGGCAAGCAGGAAAATTAGTGGTTTTAGGTTTATTTTTAGCTAATTGTTGCGAACAATCTCTGAAGCCACAGCTCACTGGAAAACTGAAATGAAAGAAAGAAGGGGAGCCGATAACAGTAATTTTAGAGTATTTCATTGTGCTGTGTTTTATTATTATTACTTCTTATAATTTATTTCTATTCTCTTTTTTATGTTAAGCACTTCGAGTTAAGTTTGATCATTTCCTGTTCTATACAAATAAAGTTTTTTATTATCATTATATTAATTTGTATTCCTTTTTGCTATTAGCATGGTGACACTGTTATATATGTGTATATGAACACATAGATATTATTTAAACTATACAGCTTATCTCACAGATCTCAATTCTCATGCATTGTTGCAAACTCTGCTGTGGTTTAAAGAAGATCGGAAAGACGAGGTTACAGTCCAAAGTTGCAATCACATGTCTCTAGCTCTGATTATATATTTAAAACATTTTAATGGAAACCGAAAGTGGATCTGGATAAGTGCTATGCAAGTTAATACGTGAAGTGCAATTTTTTTGTTACTGAAGAACGCTATAGCTAAAACATGACCTGTATAAAGACAGCTTAGTTATTTAACCTAAATTATAGCACCTAATTATTCATCATTTAGATTTTTTTTCTTAATTTGGAAAACATGCAATAAAAATGTAGCAGGATTTGGATGTAATCAAAGCGAGTGTCTGCTGATAAAGTGTAGACTGTGAGATTCAGTGTGTTTTTGTGTGTGTGTGTGTGTGTCCCTAGGTGTGCGCGTGAGAGTGTGTGCATGTGCACTGCACCTGCCTGCAGATGGAAACAGCAGGCTGCAGTACAAATTATAGCCTGCCACCCACCCCTGCCCCGTGCTTGATCCTGCATACTCTCTGTCTATCTGATGGTTCTGACACCCACTGGCATCCTGTCATTTTTAAACCATGCAAGTGGGACATATCAGGATAGCTGGGGGTAGGAAGAAAAAAGAGAGAGAGCCTAGCAGACAGAATGATTAAAACACATGTTCTAAGTTGCATTGTTGCAACATAGGACCATATGATCTCATATAAATACAGTGTATTCTTCTTGAAATTATGATTCAGTGATAGAATTAATGTTGACTAATGAGATCACAGTTGAGATGACTGGTAGACCGCGATGATGCTTAAACAGCATTTCTACCAAACCTGTGAAATGATTCCATCTTCTCTCTTCCCTTTCTTTTCCCCTTTTGTCCCTGCGCCACATCATGTCTTCTCCTCCTGCTCCTCTGACCTTCTTTCCTTTGCTGTCGGCTCCATCTTTCTCTCACCTCCACCTATTCTTACCTCTCAGTGGGATCTCTCTGCTGGTGTTGAAGCAGCCGGGGATCACATCACTTCAGCTTCAGTCTCTGAGAGAGATCAGTGCTGGGAATGTCCACATTGCAGAGAACAGCCAGCTTTGCTACTACAACACTGTCAATTGGACAAGACTGTTCCGTACTACAAACCAAAAGGTTCTTATTCGCAACAACCGAAGTCCACAGGAATGCTGTAAGTTGATGCCACAATCATTCTAAACATCTAAATATTAAATATTTGGTCAACTTTACACTAAAAAAATGACCATTTCTCATGAGTTGCTCTACCAAAACAACAGAACAGAAATAAAACTGCTGCAGATTTTCAACAATGCCATTCTTGGCATATATTTACTTTTTCTTTTTTTACCGATTTAATGAATATGATGTACTGCAAAATATTTTACCACTGTCCTACAGGTCCCTCTTCCACTTACAACACAACTCAAAGCGCATTGAGGCTTTTAAAGAAAATTATGTTTGCTCTAAAACATTTAATGATATTCTTTGCCCACATCAACACCTTTCTACCAAGTTTCATGGTAGTCTGTTTGCTCTTTTAGTCTCTTCCTAGTATCTGTGACAAAAATGCTACAGAAAATATACCAGTTGCTATATTGTACTGCACTGTATGATACAAGTATTTAGTTGAAAATTTGCTAAATATCCAATATAAACTTAAAAAACTAAAAAAGGTCAATTATGTTTGTATGTCCACAAAAATTAAGTAGCAAACCTGTCCAGTCATATTGAAGAGTTAGTGAAATCTACCACAAGAGCAGATCTTTGTACTGCAGCTTTTGAACAGCTATGAAAACAAAGACATTATATGAAAATTATGCTTTAACCTCTGATATCTGGATATCCTCTGGTAGCAGGACATATTTGAGTCATTATAATGTGCTAAATGACCTCTGTGTTGTACAACCGTGATACATTTGCATATTTTAGCTGTTAATTTAACACTCGCTGTCTAGCTTCAGGCACCATCAAGAGTACGCTTTTTTTTTTTTCTCAAACATGTTCATATTTAAAACAGGTTTTACACTAAAGAAAGAAACGAATCTACTCAACATTTCTTGTAGTATAGATTTAAAAGAAGTTTGGATTGTCGAACTAACAAGAAATCAACATTAGACAAAATTCTGCTTTCTAAGTTATCACTCAGCCTTCATAACAAAGTCATTTGTTTTAAAGGAGCTATTGTATTGGCCATTCATAGTAAGGTTTTGAGGCATAGAACATGATATATAATAGTAGTACTAGTATGTCTGTCTTATGAATGGTAGCCATTATCTCACTAGCTTCTGAAGGACACTAAAAACAATAATTCAATAATTAAACGAATTAACATCAGGGTCATTCCGAGAGTGCAAGGTTTAGAAAAATGAAAAATGAAATTAGGCAAATAACTGATTTGGTGAGATAAAGATTGCATTTCTAAAAATGGAAGAGCTTTATTATATCACTGCCACAAGTGTTAAGACATTATTCATTTATGTATAATGTTCATTAATGAGCCAGTATTTGCATTATTGAGTTGGCCCCTTTTCACTGTTCATGTGCTCCTTTCCCCTTGGCACTTCCTTACTGTTGAACACACACAGACAGATACACACACGCACGCACACACACTTTAGAGTCTTTGAAGACTTTGGGTTAGTTTCAAGAGTCACATACTTGACATGGTTCTGCATGTGTGCAACAGAGTGTGCGTGTTTGTGTGTCTAAACTTGACTGAGCCTCATGGGGCTAGAAAAGGGCAGCTATCACACTGTTACAGTGCAGCAAAGAGTATTCTTGTGAATATGCATGCGGTTGTAGTGATTTAAGTAGTTGCTGAAACCTGAAACTAAGACATCTAGTTTTCATAGTAGTTGGAATAGAGATTTAGTGTTATAAAGTGTACGAGCATGTAAAACAAGTAATACATTCATGTTATGTGGTATTAAAACACAGTTATGATGGCTTTTTAACCATCATTTTTATTTGAATTTGTTTACTTTTTACATATTACATATTGGCATAGCCTAAACAGATTCAATAATAACCCAGGATTGTATTGAAATGTAATATATAAATTTATATAGAAGCAAATGGGACAGTTTTCAGTTAATATTTTTCAGACTGTATTAATTATTTTATACATATTTAGCATCAAAATACTTTATCTCACCTCATTGTGACACAGTTAAATGAAATATCCCTGGTTTGTTTCTGCACTATTTTACATGCGCGTACAGTAAAGAAAGAAAACATCAAAGCAGAAATGTTGTGGTTCTTGTGTAAATATGATTTTCATTGTGCTCACTGAATTTGCATATTTTTAAGAGACTGTCAGTAGCACCAGGGCTTTTTATGCAAGTCAAAATACTGTGAAAAGGGCACACATATGAATCAGTGTAATTTTCCCTACAGCTCTGATTTTGTCACAGCAAAATTTGGATAAAAAGCTGCAAGAAATACTCCCACTGATGGAAACAAATGTACTCTGATGATGTTAGAAATTTAGTTACTTCACTGAAAGAAGTCACTGGCGGCCATTGTAATAATGCTCTATTAACAAAATGTAAAATAGTACAATCAAAGATCTGTTTGGTTAACTCAGTGGAACACATACATGTTGTTTGAGAAAATAGCCAACACAGAGTCTCTCATATTGGCTCATTATTTAATTACACTATTAACTAAACAGTAAATGGTCTTTAAACAAAGTGCATTTTTTAAAATACATAACTATTTTTTTCACCCATGTTGCATGTGAAAAGGATCCCTTCTCCGGTTGCCCTTCTCCTCTCTTTAGCCTTTTCACAGACTGCCCCTGAAATGTTGCTTTTATACAGAAAAGAGGTCCCCAGAATTGGAGGCACTAGTTGAGTTCCAGCTAAATCTCTCCCCTCAGTCGTGCTAATCAGCACTGTTCAGGGACAGGTTTTTTAATCTTTATTTATTTCCTCTGAGCTTTTGTCTTCCTTCAGTCTCAAAAACTCTCCTGCCAGGGCTTTTGTTAGTCAGCCATGTCAGAAACATCTGAAGTTAAGATATGTTTTTGATCTTGTTGTATAGTTAAAAAGCCATGCAACCACCACTTCCCCTTGTTTACATCTTGCACCAATCATTCTCCCTTTTCCTCATTTCTTTCTGCCTGGTCAGTTTACCTATGAGGCTAGAAGCATGAAAGAAGTGGTTTTGTCTCTTGCGAAAGACTTTCATCCGCTTTCCTTTATGTATCTGCATCTTTTTGTCTGAATTTTTAAGCGTTTGGAACAAGGCTGTGGCTATGACACTAAGGCATAGTCACTGGCTTGCATGTAGCCAGGTTCCCCAAAACAGCAGGGGACCCTTTTGTAACCATGTTCTGTAACCACTGGCTATCGAGAAAAGAAGAGAAGAGAAAGAGAAAACCTACAAGGGGGGAAATCACGTCAGATGCAGGCGGGATGATAAAAGTTCACAGTGTTTCTGTAGCGCCGTCACCGCGTTACTTCAACACTCATTTTGTCACTGTAATGTTCTGAAATGTAGCAACCTCTGTACAACTGAGTGCTAGAGGGGGACAAGAGAGAGACAGAAAGAGATAAGAGATCCAGGCCATTATAGAGCAGATGTAATGGCCCCAGTCAGTCGGTGCTATATGAAAAACATTGAGGCAGAAACACAGAACCAATTGTTCACTACGAATGAAATGAGAGAAAGGGGCATTTTCTTTACATGATTGAGTGCAGCAAAGTATATCAGACTTACAAGTTTAACATTTGTATCTTCGTATCACAGGTGGCTTTTAGTATTGCTTTACATGGCTATCCAAACAACACTTGTTTGTGCTGTAAATGTGACGCTAAGCACTTGTGTACTGAAACCAGATGCTGTTGCTAAGAAAAACAACTTCATAATATACAATCATAGTATTCAGTAGCTGTATATTTGATTGCCTTTTCAAATTGAAAGGCTTAAATCCTTAAAATGATTTTTTCTTTAATTATTTGTAAGGTTTTGTTAACTCGACTAGTCTGGCATCTGCATGTGCTTCCTGAATCTCACTCTTCATTGTTTGCACAGCAATTTTACAATGAAGCAACCCAGCCTTCTACTTTTCTAATTGCACCATATCAGTCAGTACTGTAGACACACTGTGCATGCAGGCCATTTATATTAATAGAGAACATACAGTATACACCAACAATGAACCAAGTCCTCTGATGAATTGAGTTAATCAATGTGATGTTTTTAAAAAGTTTCTGGGATACATGAGAGCATTTTTGTGGGAGGAACTAGGTCGTCTTTTAGTTCATCCAGGAGGATAATTATTCTGTCACTCTTTAGTGTACAGCATATTGTTTGACAATTTCTTGTTTACCGAAGAGAAACCGCTTTATCCCAGAGCACGTGTTTCAAACGCACACCTTTTTCCTGTGTCTTGCTGCAATTACTCTTGCCATTGTTTAGGAAAGAAGTCCCCAGAAGAAGAAGAAGGAAAAAAAGCTAGCTTTTATAGGCCAAGGAAATGAACATCTGCTCTGTGGAGGCGGAGAAATTTAATGCAAAAATAAGCCTTCGCAAATTGCAAGCGCCTTAGTAAATCTAGCCCTGTGTCTTTTCATAAATAATAGGATTATTTGGCTAATTTTATACCCAGCTAATTTGGGGGAATTTAGGGTTTATTCATTGCGTCTGACACTGAGTCATCAAAGCTCAGCTGCATGCTACATGAGTATAATCCTTTGCCTTCTTTGTTTATATGTGTATTAAGCAGCCAAGGAGCACATGGTGTGTGACCCACTGTGTTCAGATGCTGGATGTTGGGGTCCTGGCCCAGACCAATGCCTGTCCTGCCGATATTTCAGTCGTGGACGAACGTGTGTAGAATCCTGCAATCTCTATGAGGGGTGAGTCCTGAATATGCATGCACATATATATTCAGATATAGTGCTGGTTTGTGGCTGAGTTTAATTGTTGCTACTGGACTGACTCAAAGAAAGCAGATGTGGCATTGTTAGTATATATAGAAGTATATATGTTGTCCTGGAATACCTGCTTGAGAGTCTGATTAAAAAACAACAACAACAACAACACCAAACAGACCAACAAACAAACAGCATTTGTAGATGAAATAAATATTCCGCTTTTTCATTATAACAAATAACAGTAAAGTGGCCAAAATCAGACCAAACAAGTTACATTGTTACAACTAAGCCAGCATCGGCTTGACAACACTGATAAAAAGCCTTTTATAATCAGTGACACTTGTGACAAAACACGGTTTGTATGCTTCTCCCTTAGACTTTGCTTGATCAGGATGTGTTTACCACCAAAGTTTACTTTATTTTGTTATTTTGTTCTGCTGTTGTAGTCTATAAAAGTCCCCACAAATGCTTAGTTAATGATTACTCTTCAGCTTCTTGACAGTCAAATGGGCTAGAGCACCACGGAAACACAGTCACTCTCTGGGAATTTTCATAAGTTAGGCAAAAGGAACAGCAGCAATAGCCCTTTTTATTCTTAAGTGTGTTTGAGCCTGTGCCAAAACAGACACGATGTATGGTAAATGGGTCATATGAGTGCCACATCAAAACGTTGATTTAACATCAGAATGCTCTCATGAGTGTCATGTACGGTCAGTCCTTTACTTATATAGTTATAGCAACAGATAGTGATTGTCATGTCACCAACTTGAGGCTTTTGAAGTGACGGGCATCTGTGTGGCAAAATGTAGCTACTTAAAAAAAGTAAAGGAAATATATTACCCTGTTACTGCCAAGAGGTAATTTATTTAACTTGAACATGTTTATGAACGAAATAAAACATGCTCACAACAACTAGGTGAGAAAAATTTGTTTAGTTTTGTTCACTGCCCTCTGAGGTGTCTTTTATTTTCTTGGTTCATTATCTTCTAAGAAAAGCTTTTAAAGATGGCCCCAAACTCACCGATTAAACAGCATGACAAGAAATGTATTTTGTATTTAATCAGTTCTTAAAGAAAAACAAATTTTTTCCAATAGATTTTTGTCCCGATTATATTTCTGAGCAAAGGAATATAATTGCATGTTCCAGGAATAGTTTATTACCTTATTCAACAGGAGGCCAGTCAGTAGGCACACTTGACATCTGGTGGCAAAATCATCTGAGAATATAGCTCTGCTATAATGGTACTGAAGTCAGCAATGGCAGGAGGGCGCTGCATGCCTCTAAATACACGATTAATCAAATGCATCAACAACTACCGAATGATCTTATAAATACTATCAATAAATGCAGTTTTAATTTGACTTATTGATTTTTTTATGCTTTTTTTCATTAGTCTTATTTAATGAAATACATTGTGACATATAAAACATTTTGGGACATTAAAACAGTCCTCTATTTTTAAGACCTGATACACCATCTGCTCATCAAAACTTTACCTGAACAGCCCGTGGCGCTTTCATTTTTGAGTTAAGCAGTACTGTTCTGTTTACTGGGCATGATATTAAGAGCCAGAGGGTGAAAAGAACAATTTAAAATGTGGTGCTAATTTTTAGTTTAAAAGGCACCCCTGCAGAGTGTCATAACAATAGAGGTCCCCTGACTTTAAAAGAATATATCTTGATGCTATCTACCTCCTAATGAAAGATCTGCTCCCCTAGGGAGTTTTATTAATGAAATTTTAGATGTTTTTACCCTGCAGAACAGCTGGGATGATGCTTTTAAGTTCTGTCCCAACTTGATCACAAAAGTTTGGTGGCCACATTGGAGAGGACAGAGGAGGACGAGGAGGTGTTGCTAGGGCAGGGGGGCTAGGCGTGTCACTGCGTGTCACAGTCACTGCTTGCGCACGGGGCCACGCCCTGCCTACCTGTCCACCTGCACGTCAGCGTCACCTACACCATCAGCGTCACCCACACTGGCACATTCACCAAACCCAATAATTCTGTGAATCCACTCCAAACCCTTTGCCATATCCGCACAAGCACAGCGCTTTCCATAGCTCCAGTATTTTATGTTAACACTGGTTGCCCTTTTATTTTTATCTGAACAGCATGTATCAGCCCAATCAAATGGACTTTTGTGGTTTAAGTGCATGTTGTTGCAATTTTCTTGGGTTGCTGTGGCTCAGGAGACAGAGCAAGTCAACTACCGATCGGAAGGTGGTGGTTCAATCACTGCTCCAGCTACAGCACCCTTGGGCCAGATACTGTTTTGCTCCTGATGCATTCATCGGAGTTGTTAGATAGCAATCATTTATACATAAAAAAAAGTGCTTGTATGAATTTGTGTGTGAATGGGTGAATGAGATGTGTTATATAAGCACTATGAGTGCTGAAGAAGAGTAGAAAAACGATATATAAGAACCAGTCAATTTACCAGACATGATCATTGTGAGGTTTAAGTACCTTATCAAGGGTGATTTCTTAGAGTTTCTACAAAATGTAAATAAACTAAAATCAATTTAAAGAAGAACAATATTTATTTTTATTCACTTGAAGTGTGTTGCTTTTTCTTTCCCTATAACAAACAGAAAATAAAAGGAATACAGCAAATACAGGAAAACATATCATACCAGAACATTATGCAATGCCCTATAAACCGTAAGTATCCATGATATCTTCCAGCTACATTGCAGCCTTTATTATCCCAAACAGCATGCGCTCAGACAAAAGCTTACCTTCCTTGCCTCTTGGAAGGTTTTATGAAGGCCGATGAAGCATAATTAATAGTAATATGATTTAGTTCCCACTGGGTTTGCAAAATGTTTTTCTATAGCCAAGAACATTCTGTGTTTCCTCACTGGCCAAAAAAAGTACCCCAATTTAATTTTCTCCTCCTGTAGTGACGAAGGCAAAGTGCCAACTTAGTAGCAGTTTGGTCAAATTTAATGCCTTTTTCTAGGCCACTCTGGTGTTGCGCAATTATAAAGGGATTGGAGAAAGTGAACAACAAGACATTTTATTTGATTGATTTTTGAAAATACAGCACCCCTCCCAGGTCCTGAACCTTTTAACAGCACTGACCCCCTGAGTGCTGGTTTCAGCATACGGATAGCTAACAGGTTATAATGCTTGTGGGTATCACAGTTGCATGTATGTTTATGTGTGTGTGTGTGTGTGTGTGTGTGTGTGTGTGTGTGTGTGTGTGTGTGTGTGTGTGTGTGTGTGTATATCACATGCTATATTATAGAATATTATTGCTCTTGGCAGGGTTCCCTCTACTCTGGATTGATTGATCACTCATTAAAAGCAACAACGCTAATTCACAAATGTGCTTTACATAAAGAAAAGGTCATTGCATTGTTTTGTTTGTATATGTATATATACATATATATACATTGTCCCTACAAATAAAGAGCTGACTTAACATTCTTTGATTTTACAAGGACATATCAGTTCAGTTAAAAAATAAATATTAGTGCTGTTTTTTCTTTATGCCAACTACCCCAGCAAAGAGACACATTTAAATAAAGTGGTTGCTCCCCAACTTGTTTCAAATTAATGTTTCTCTTTCTCTTGTCATCCATCAGACTGACTCTTTCTCTCACTTTTCTCCATTTCTGTCAGGGATATTCGAGAATATGCCAATGGGTCAGTGTGCGTAGAGTGTGATGCCCAGTGTGAAAGAGCTGACGGTGACTCTTTGACCTGTCTTGGGCCGGTAAGTTTTTCATAAGTAGTAAGACAGTAACAATACTGTATTTCTGAAAAATGAACTTTACTACGATGTATAATCAAACCACAACATGACAGATACCATGATAACATAAAAAAAACATTGGAGGTTGTAGTTGTTGTAATAAAATAATAAATAAATAAATAAATAAAAAGGTCAGAATAAGGAAGTGTATTTGTATTCCCAGCAAACTTTAACTGTGCACTATTTAAAAAAAGACCCCATGAAATTATTGGAAGATTCTTTTGGTAGCAGCTGCAAATAAAAAAAAAAAAAAAAAGAGTGAAATTCCTGACCTTCATTTCTCTGTCTCTTGCGAATACAACACCCACAGCCACATTAGTCCCCTGACCCTGCTCTTTCTCTTAAAATCTTATCTTGCTGTTTCAGAGAAATGGATGATTCGCGACAGATGCAAGCCAGCGGGTCCTTGTGCTGTCTTTTGTATCCCATCACACCCTGTCTGACAATCTTGATCACTATAGTTTAAAAGTGTGGAACCCCTCCAACCCCCCGTCTTGCCATCCCACCTCAGACACGCACAACAAAAACAACAATAATGTTTGTGATTAAGTGTATAAGACACGACAGAAATAATAAGATAAGATAAGATAACCTTTATTAGTCTAAACTTGACTCCATCCATGACCTGGCTAAATCACTATGGTAACTTATGCTGAACACGTAACCTGGTTAAGACCAGTTGATGTTCAGAGTTTTGGTTTATTTTTTTACAGTGTATTTTAAGTGTGATATAGATTATTAGCTTCACATGGAATGTAGAAAAATATTGGCAATGCACACAGTTACATGCGCTGCACAGTTACAGTAGCTTCATTAACATGGAGACGAATCAGGATGTTGTGTGTTGTCCTTCTGCAAATCATGCATGTTATATACAGATTTCTGGTTTATTTGGTGGAATAGACCGTACACATGTATCCACACACTCCTCACCAGTTCCTAACAGAATAGTTTAACCTTTTGTCAAGAACATACGTGTTCTGTGTCAGCCCCTCTTACAGTGTAATTTTTTTGATTAGTATATTAGTCTTTCCCTCATCAGGTCTGCTTGTTGTTGACTCACTAATTTGCGCTGCTCTCTGTAGAATGCGGGTCACTATTGAAATTAATTGGCTGTGTCTGTGTTTATAAATTAGGGCATTGTTAGTAACTTTCTGCTACTATCCACATATTTTTTTGCAGTTGTGGCCTCAAACTAATTTGCCCCACTTAGTAAATTTGGCCCTTAATCATTAGATGATAGCCAGCCGGTTCACATAGTTCAGAAGAGAAAAAAAAAAGGAACACATAAATTATTGTTGGCTCAAATGCTGTTGCTGAAGTAGATTTGTTGTTTTCATTGTTTTGGTTGTCCACTTCATGCCTCAAAAGTCCCCAGCCCAGTTTCAGTACAATAAAATGATCCAAAGACCTTTCCAGTCCAACTTTTGAGAACAAATATTGCAGACAAAACAATTATGTATGAACTCCTTGAATAAAATGTGAAATGAGTAGCTGCAGGAGCCACATTCTTATTGTCTGAAACAAAGGTCATCAGAAATGATCTAAGATTGGAATAATCCTTCAACCTGTTGGAGCGTGTGTCGATGTCATATGTGCAGCGTGGGAATCCAAATGGATTACAGCAATCATGTTATAACTACAGATCCCGTAATAATTGCTTACAGCTTACAGAGAGTGATCTAATGGAGTTAATGCACTCTAAAGTATAAAGACTGAATTTCTCATAATATTCATAATTATAGCCTATTCTGTGGACTAAATAAGAGCTGATGTTAGATCTAGTGTGTTTACAATTTTTATTAGATTGACAAACATGCTCAAATCATTCAAAGAGTGGAACATTCATTCATTTTTACAACAGGCAGTTAAGCCAAAGTCATGTTGATGTCAGACTGAAAATCTCACCAAGCTAAAATACACATTTGAAAATAAATTTGAAAATAAACCTACTACTATAATTTTATAACCTGGAAATCCAAGAGTGTTTTTTTCCTGACATAACTGATCTTTTTAAGCCCAATATAGCCTATCATATTTCTTGTAAGTGTAAGTTTAAAAAGGAGGACAGGTTTAGTATTTGTAAATTCCAACTCTGCCAAACAGATGAAGAAGCACACATTATAAACTGTGAGCAGCATCCAAACTTCACTGTATATATTATAAAGATGGAAAATGCTGTTGTTCTCACTCCAGGTTAGGAATTATTTGCTGCCTCAGATGGAGGAGTTTAGGTTTTCAGGGCCATGTTACTGATGGATTTGTGCAGCATCTGCAGTGATGTGGACTCTCGATTTACTCTGCATTTCTATACAGTACACAACTTTAGCGACACATGCTGGTTAGCAAAAATTACAGAAACAAGCAGCAGATATGAACTTCCAAACGGTATCTGGGTTCAACGTTAGATACAAAACACGGAGCTCAACCATTTGAGGGGAGCTGAAAGTGCAGTGGCTACTCTTCAACGTCTAAAGAAGCAAGTTGAGGTGTTGCCCATTTGACTAGGGCACCTTCTGAATACTTCCTATATTAGGGAATTTACATCAGATACAACTGTAAGGAGATTTCAGGCAGACCCAGGACACACTGGAGACATTATGTCTCCCAGCTAGCTTAGGAAAGCTTTGTCATACGCTGAAAAGAGTGATGGAGTGAAGCGGACCAGTTAGAAGCTTTCAGAGCCTCTTGCTCTGTGAAAGCTGGTTTATGCTACAGCGTCCCCATGACCCTAAATTGGATAAGTGGTTAAGAGGATGGATGGAGTTATTATCCTATTATCAACTTATAAATGACTCTCTGCAGCACTTTGAACTATCTTAATCTTGAATGTCCAACATACCCATCCTCTCTCTGACACTATGCAGTAGCCATCTATGACCATAGTATAAACTTAACACACAATAGTGTCAGTGTAAGAAATGTTTTGTGACTCATTCAAGTGACTTCCTCACTGTCAGCTGACAGCAAGGTTCCTCATTTGCATAATCACTAAAACTAGCACCACTGACTTAAAATGGGCTGTGAGGTCAGTTTCATGATCATTAATATATAAATTGTCAAGGGTGATTCTTTCACCATCTCCCGGTGCTTTGGTTGCAGACATTCCTCAACTCTGTGTGAATCATGCTCATGGCCAATGGTCATGAACAGAATCAACATTCTGGCATTTCCTTACCTGAATGGTTAAGCATGCAGTAAGTAAATATACATGTGCATAGTTATAGTACATAATAGAGATTTTATTTAAGTTCATGTGTCTAGTGATGGAAAAAATAGGCATAGACTGGGACTGGCAGACTAATTTATATTTACAGCAGGATGCTTAGGTTGGAGCTTTAGTTGCCCCAATACCCTGTTGGACCAAACACCATTTGCTTGCTCTGTCACATAATTTAGCTTGTTGATGTGATGCCACAAGTGCATACACACATACATACAAATATCCATGGGTGGGAAGACACTCAGAAAATCAAAGCGCCAAGCTCAACGCTAAAGCCAGCGAGAGCAGCAAGACTTTCACTTTGCATAATTATCCCCACGGTGAGAACATTTTCGCACACACAGAAGCTATAAAGAGCACATGCAGAGGCATTAGTACATAGGCACCCATATAAAGTCTATGCAAAACACTACTTCTTGTTTTGATTTGATTGACAAAGCAATAATACACATAGAGACAGAAGGAAAGATATGGCTTTTCCTAAGAAAATTGATTTTTATGTGTCTTTCCTTCTCAGCTGCATTTGTCGTGCAGAATATTCAGTTCAGTGTAGTTTTATGCCAGACACTGTAAGATAAAGATCTCACAATATTATACTGTGAAAGCCTGTGATTTCTTTTTGTGACAGTGGGAGCAAAAAAGAAAAAAAAAACTTTTAAGAGGAGGAAACCTCTAACACATTCAGACTGAAGAAGAGTAGCCATCTGCCTCTAACTGCTGGGTTGAGGGAAGAGCAATAGAGAAAAGAAGAGCATAGAGAAACAATTAAGAACAAACAATATAATAATAAACATTTGGCGGATTAGTGGGGCCTGAAACAACAGGTCAGGAATATGAAGCTCAGGAAATTATCCTTGGAAGAAAATGAAGATGGAGGGAAAAAAGAACACAAACTACACAAGGGAAAAGTCACCAAGTTAATGACATGCAATAGTAGCGTACAAATGCATGGGAAGTTATAGAGAGGAGAGTAGATGGCAGGTGCTCAGTTAGTCATTGGAGGTCCTCTAGCAGCCTGTAGCTTACAGCAGCATAACTAAAGGATGGTTCAAAGGCAAGAACCCTAACTTAAAACTTCCTCAATAAGGAAAGTTTCAAGCTTAATCCAAAAAATGGTGAGTGTCTGCCTTCACGCACGCTGTAGATGAATGTTCTGCCTCTAGATGTACTTTTTGGTAACTGTTGGAACTACAACTAAGCTTTCATTCTGTGAGTGAAGTGCTCTTTTTGGGTGTTGTACTATGAGGTCATTAAGATATGATGGAGCCTGGACTTTGAGGCCAGGGAAAGGGAGGATTTTAAAGGATCCAGTGGAGATCAGTTTAAATGAGAGAAATGTTAGTGTGCCCTGTCAGTGTCATAAATATGCTTCATGTCATCTGCATAGCGATGCAATGGAAATGTATTGTTTTCTGTTCAGTTTCAACCTGTGTAACTTCATGACTAACTTTAATTTATGTTGCAAAGAGAGCTTGAGCAGTTCAGTTGGGATGGATTTGATTGTTGAAGTTGGCACATAGAGATCTACAGGAGAGAATTATGTGTCTGTGGGTCATTTTTTGTTATTTATGGTGTATATACAAGTAAGAAATCAGTGTTGTTTATGTGACTCAAAGCTATGGCTGTTTGCTCGCTTTCCAACCATTGTGCTTATGTATGTATGTTGTCTGTAAGTACGATGTTCTTTAGGCCTGCTGATGTTTCAAGGCCCATCTGTGAGATTCTTTCGCCTCTCTTCCTCTCCCTTCCTACCCCCTCCTTCGCCTATATTAGCTCCATAAATCCTGTTCTAGGCGGATTGTTATGGTCATTGTGTGTGCTGTGAGCGATGGTTATTATCTGCCTGCTCTGCTCACACAGCTTTATGATGCTCGTATGCTTTCTTCCTCTGCTCCCGGTTCTCTCTCTCTCTCTCTTACTATATCTTGTTCACCGTTACTCTCTCTGTAAATCTGAATGTCCATGTCCACTCTCTCTCCTTCACTTATTACTCCACAGCACTTCTTTTTTTATTTTTCTCATCTCTCCTCCACTCCACCAGTTTCACCTTCTGTCTTTTGCCGCTTGTTATCGCGTTTTCACTCTTAAGCTTTCACTGCTTCACAGATGTAAAAGAAAAATCATAAGTAACTAACACTAACCCACAGTTTGTCCAACTTTATCCTTCCTATTTGTTTGATGATATCAGAAAAATCAAAAGTATATACTTGCAGCAAAGGATGCTGAAAGTAGAAACTGAAACCTTATCAAGTGATAAAAAGCTGTCAAGAGGAAGTCAGACTTACCAGTGATAAAACTAATCATACTTTCATTTTACAAATGTAGCACATATGACAAAATCAGTTTAAAGAAGTTCTGGTCCATACATGGTAAGTTTTCATGTAGGAAAATAAGGTTTCACAATTAAACAAACAAGAAATAAATCAATAAGAATCCATGTTTTTTTTTTTTCTTTTTACAAAGGGCCCAGAGCATTGTGTGAAATGCCTTCATTTCAAAGACGGTCCAAACTGTGTGGAAAAGTGTCCCGATGGCCTGCAAGGTGCCAACAGCTTCATCTTCAAGTACGCTGAAGCCAACAACGAATGCCATCCCTGCCATGCTAACTGCACCCAAGGGTAAGTGCAGACAGGAAAAGGACAAGTTAGAGATGTGGGGAGTAATCAGCTTAGAGTAACGTCATCACAAGAAGTGGATTTGCACACCACTTGCCCCGCAAGCAGTTGCTACATCACTGTTTTATTTATTTTACCAAAGTGACTAGTTACTGACAGAATATTCATGCTATATTTTCTCATGCTGTTATTGCAAGCAAAATTTGACCTTCATATATTTAGTGGTTGAAAAGCACATGCTCGCAAAGCTCTCGCCAGCCATAGTCTGCAATCATAAAATTATAGTCTGAACGTCTTGCAAGACAAGTGAGATAAATAGAGAAGTGAAGCAGAAAATGAACCTGAAGAGAAAAAAGAATGAAAGTAAGGGAAGTCAATACCCTGCCACTCTCCACTGCTCACTAGCCACTGATCGCTCAATGTAATATTCAACAAGGTTTGGAAAGACATCATTTTGTATTTAACTCCACGGGGAGTTTATGTCACTTCCCTGTGTGTTATTTCTCCTCTTGTGAGTGACAGCATCCAGCTCACTTAAGCATAACACTGTTGTCGTAAATGGAAAACACCAGGCTGACACTGTCACAGGTACAGCTTCATAAGCAGGGCCGCTTCTCAGAGAAGCAAAAAACCCAACAAGCTGATGGAGGGGGAGGGAAGGGATACATATTCTGAGTGGGAAAGAAACAGAGCCGGAGGCTTCCAAACATTCAAAAGAGCTACTAAATTTCAGAGACAGTATATGTGACGTGTGATGCCACTGAAAGATTAACACAAGGCGACTGGTGAAACATCCAACAGATTTGGTTAGTTTTCATTAGAAGTCAGCATAACTTTGTAATCTGTCACTCTAAAAGTAAACTCTTAGTGAGTTCTAAAGCAAGGCTAAAAATGGTAGCCAACAAGGCTTTTATTCACATTTGTGCCACACTTAAGGCATAACGCGTTAGTCATATAAAAGGTATCGTTGTTGTGTTGGCATCTGCTCTACAATGAGCAAGCAAAAACATCTCTGATAGGCAACACTTTCTGGCTAATTTTGGCTGCCCGTGTGTTATGGTAACATTTTTATACATGCAATATTAATGTTTGAATAGAATAAAATACAGCATTTGTCCTGTATTTATTTACTAAGGTGCATTGGACCGAGACTTCAAGACTGCATTGGCTGGATGGACAGGTACAAAATTCCTTTTCTTGGATCCCTCTTTTATGTGCTTACGTACAAACACACCTAAACAGAAGTACACACACACAGACACACATAGAAGAACCATACAGTAAGCAAAGTCTCTGATTAATGGATAGCTCTAAGGCCCCCAAATCCCTGTGAGGTCCTTAATGCTTCTCTGTGCACGGTTGTGTGTGCGCACGTGTGTGTTTGCCTGGTTGTTGATAAATTGATTGTGCTTTAGCATTTGTTCTGAAGCTGGGGGGAGAAAAGGCAAGAAAATGCTGCTCATAGTTTGCAGCAAATAGATTCAAGACTTCATAAGTGAAGCAGTTTGCAATCAAGTGGTGCTAAAAATTGTTGCGTGGCGTTTTGAGGGATGATTAAAAAAAGAGGCTGGTAGGCAAGAGGAACAGCCCGCACTTCACTATTTTGCAATGACTCTGGAGATTTCCAGCACATCAAAAAGAATACTATATACAAATTTGAGGTAATAGGTAAATGCAATGGGATGACTATCAAAGTGGGGATCAAAACAAGTGAAACGAAAGAAGCTTTTACTGTCTGACAGCACAGCATACATTCACATAGAGATAATCACTATAAAGGTATTTACTGTATATTCCACCTGATATTTACCAATCAGTATTCAGTATCTTGAAGTTTCTGCTGTAGCCAAAAAAAAAAAACCCAAGTCATATCATTCAAAAGACTAAATCTACAAGTGTGTTTCTGAAATCATATTTGGGAAACTGCCAGCAGGATGAATGGGGACTGCAGCAGATGGCTGAAAGTAACTATCAGCCGACCTTGTGAAGAGATCAGCTTTTATCAGATCTCTGATAGCTCTGGCCAGGATGTAGCTGTAGCCACAGCTATCAGGTCTAGTTGCCTGCTCTGATGTGTCACACAAGTAGTAAATCTGTTAACTGTTAGATGTGTAATTTTTGAGCATAGCTGAAAGTGTCATGTCATTACACAAAGTCTTTTTTTACACAAAATCTTCCCATGGCAGTATTTCAGAAATTGCTGATCTACTGGGATTTTCCCACCTAGCCATCTCCAGGGTTTATGGAGAATGTTCTGAAAAAGAAAAAATATGCAGCAGTTCTCTGGGTAAAAATGCCTTGTTGATGCCAGAAGTTAAACTGACCAAAAGGCAAGAGTATCTGTGGTATGCAGAAGAGCCATTCCAAACGCACAGCACAACACATGGGCTAGAGCAGCAGAAGTCGTGACCAGGTGTCACTCCTGTCAGCTAAGAGCAGATAGGTGAGGCTACATGTTGCATTGGCTCACTAAAATCATACAATAGAAGACTGGAAAATCTTTCCCGGTTTGATGAATTTTGATTTCTGGAGCAACATTCAGTTTATGCAAACTGAAAACATGGATCCGTCCAGCCTTTTATTAACAGTTCTGGCTGCTGGTGGTGGTGTAATTTGATGGGGGATACGGAGCCCACACTTCAGGGTCCTTAGTGCCAAATGAGCATCATTTAAACACCACAGCCTATCTGAGTATTGTTTTCAGCATGTCCATCCCTTTATGACCATAGAACATGCATCTTCCCATAGCTGCTTCAAGCAGAAAGCAGCAGACCATGCCACAAAGCTCACACCATCTCCAACTGGTTTCACAAACAGCAGTGAATTCACTATTCTCAAAGCGCCTTGAAGTCCCCAGATCTCAGTCCAGTACAGCACCTTTGTAGTGAAGTGGGATTTTTGCATACATGAACATATAGCTAACATCAAATCTGTGAGGAGTGTTTCCATTGTTTTGTCGAAATGTTTCAAGTCTAGATCTAGTTCTGAGGGCAGAAGGAGAGCTATCAAGTTTCTGCTGGGTGTGCAAAAGCCACCAAATTTGAGTGTATAGAATGAATTGCACATTAGCTGCTTATCCCGATGCCAAATGACATTTGTCATTGTGAGAAAACCCTCATGACAATAGCTACTGTCAGTGCCATGCTGACAGTGTCTTTCACCATCAGTTTTCTTTTCATTCTATAATAATAAGACATGTGCACAAAATTAACCTTGTGTCTTTCATTTCACACAAATTAGCTTCATTCCTCTGCTTTGAAATGTATCCGTAGTGAAACTGCAGTTCAGAAGTTAATGAAATCAAACATAATATTTACATTAACCACTCTCTCTAAAACTTTTCTGTTTAAGAAATTTATTGATATTTTGTGGAAAAAAACATTGCTGTCTAGCTGAGAGTTAGATGAGAAGATCGATACCACTTTCATAACTGCCCATTAAATATGAAGGTAACACCAAGAGATAGATAACAGCATAAAGATGAGAAATGGGGAGAACAATTAGCCTAGGTTATTTTCCAAAATAGTCTACCAGCACCTCTAGAGCTCACTAATCATCTCGTTATACCATATCTCATTTGTTTAATCCATATAAAACCCAGATTGTAAAAGCAGTGCAGGGCTTCACAGGCATTATATGCTGGTGCATTTCACCCCCGGGTGCACTGAATTACTTTATTGTATTTACTAGCTGCCTAATCACTTCATTGTGGCAGAAAGAAACCAGTTTTGCTATCTGTGTATATACATATCACATGTAAATGATAAAGTAAGTGTGTTGGATCTGCAGATATTAGTAAGTCTCAAAAATAAGGTAAACATCACCTGGTTGTAGATTCAGAGCAAATCAATGGATTTTAAAATGGCCTCAATCTCTTCTTTCCGAGAAACAAACCTGTGTATGTTGGCAACAATCAAGCTGTTTCACCAAAGAATCGTGATGATGCCACGGAGTCACCAGGGCATTTTATAATTATCCAAAGTCTTTTGTGGATAATCTAAAGAACCACAGTTTTTATATATCTAGATTATTTTTTTCTACTTTACTGTTGGTTCCAAGACACAGATTGGGGTAAAATTAAGACTAGGATAACATACAGTGTCTAAGTAAGGCGTCATGCCACCACAGCGGCTCCAGTCAAAAATCATAGGATAAAGTTGATCAAGTTGACTCAAGTTAATTGTGATTCAGTGATAGTGTTCCAGGTAAGAAGATAAATAGACCCAAAGCACACCAGAAAAAGCCCCGTTCACAGCATAGCCACCACACCCGTTCCTTGCAGTGATCAAATGTTCAGGCTGTGAAACTCTTTTGGTGCACAGCAGTGGTTATGGTCTTATCACATCTTGTGTTGAAACTTTCAGTCACCATAAGAAGAGTAGCTCTTGCATACTGCACTAATGCCCAAACATCAGAGTCACTAAATGGGTACAACCATAATTTCTGACTCTAGTTATGTACTTGTGTCTTTTTGATAGCTCTAAATACAAATGTAACAATCTGTAATTTAGTCACTGTGCTATTGAAGCACTTATGAATAATGAAGTCTATGGGACTGAAACACTAAACCCTCCTTCAAAGTCACTTAGATCTTTTCTATTTGCAATCTTTTCATAAAATCTGAATCAATTGGGCCTGCTCAACATTTTTAGAAATTCAGTGGAGCATGCTAGTATACTAATTGCATAACTATGCAATAATGTGTTGCACTTTCTGCGCTTTTTTCCCTTTAATTTGACACCTGTCTCTATCTAAAGTAAGGCAATACTGCTCTATATACCCGCGTGTCTTCATTGGTTGGACCCCCTTTCTTTTAACCATGACATGTGTAGTGATTTCCCCTGTGCAGCCAAAGACTGTGATGACAGAGAGATAAAGCATTCTTCATTTCCCATGAACAGGGCTGAATGTGATATCATTTTCTAGAGGTGTATCCTTGAAGTCTGTAATATACAACCCTGAATAACATCCTTATTTTGATTATGTCTCGACCAAGAACGGTTCTTCCGATAGGTCAAATAAACCAGCCATGGCCGAGTATATCAGAAAGCCAACTCGGACAGTTTGAGGAGCATATCAGTAAAAATATTGAGATTCTTGATTTCAAGTGACAGCATCAGTGTGGTTCTGAGGATTCTCTTTGAAGATTATTTCCATGTTTTTGATCTCAGCCCCGATTTTAATGAGAGGGCATGGAGGGATATTTGTTACCACATGAAGCTTAGTGGGAAAATACACAAAAACCGAAGGTGAAGTGGTTTTTAAGGGATCAGCCACATAGATATATATTGTAGAAACATGTTATGTGTGTTAATCTTTGAGCTTGTATAAGCCCGATGTTTGCTTGATGTATTTTTAGTTTAGTTTTTGTGTGTGTGTGTGTGTCTGTGATCTTCTATACTGCTACCCAGTAACATTCTCCCTTTTCTGTAATTTCATTGCATGCCCTTCGTTCTTTATCTGTTTTCTTCCCTTTCCTTCTCCAATGCCTTTTCTTCAGAACCCCTCTGATTGCAGCAGGGGTAATCGGAGGCCTCTTCATGGTGGTGATCATGGTACTCAGTGTAGCAGTGTCTGTGCGACGGAAGAACATTAAGAAAAAGAGGGCCCTTCGCCGCTTCCTGGAGACAGAGGTAAACAGGAAAGTGGATTAAGTAAAAAAAAAGCTGATGTTCCAGCGAGAAAGAGCATGCTGTTTGTTGCACTGAAAGATAACCTATGTCCTTAGTTTGTGATTAAGTTACCTTGGCCCAAATTATGCTAAATGTTTCGTGTCAAGAGAGATCTTATAGTATACGCCTTGGAAATTGGATCCCATTAGCGCAAATAACTGCCATAGTTTTAAAGAACTAAAAGTAAAATGTATTACTTTAATCTTGGCTCTGTTTCACGTATTTGTTTCCCTCTAATATGCCATGGTACTGTTATGCCTGGAGAAGATTACATAATCAAATTACAGGCTACATTGTAATTGGATTTATCAGTAAGTAAATACACCTGATTTTCTCCCCAAATCAACACGCTATCACAAACCATCCTTCCAGACTTTGAGAGGTTACATTAAAATGACCTATTCAGAAGAAAACAACATATGTCAATAAATAAAGAAGTATGGATATATCTTTGTTCACCAGGAAGTGCAAAATAGACAAATGAAAGTTTATTGCTGTCTACATCACCCCTACTGCTGCACCTTTCACTATAGTGAGGTTGTTGTATTTAATTTTGGAAATGTAGGCCATTATTTATTAAAATGCGTAGATTTTCCTTGTAAATATATTCATTCATTTCAAAGTTGATTGGAATTTTGCCTCTTACGTACCAGTGTTTGGTTCATTAGTTAGTTTGTTTCCTCCTCTCAGACTCATTAATTCACAATCACAGAGCAAATGGATGAAAATGGTCTTCTGTGGAATCACAAGATATTTGTTTTGCCTTTGAAACATATTACACATTGCTCATTATTTTAAAAAATGTAATGCAGTATGTTACTTGATTAGTCTACAGAGAAAATAATTTGTTACATTACTTTTGGAATACTTTTAATATGGCCTAAGATGAATTGTCACATAATTACCATTTAACACTATAAACCTATCTAACAAATGTCCCTATCATAATGAACACGCATGTACAATGTGTCATGTTGTGCAATAAAAGTTTTTTGTTGTTTTTTAAGAAAGCCTAAATAATGCCACCGTTGTTACTGCAATGCGATTCATGACATCACTGTGTTATGTCAAAATGCGTAGACATAGGAAATATATATGGATGTGACGTTTTCATTTATATGTGCTTGCAGGCCTGTACTTGTGTAAAACAAGAAAAACAAGACTGAAAAAAGCATAAAAGAAATAAAAGAGAGACCGATTGGTGGATTCTAAATAACTATTGCAGAACTGTAGAAAGTTTTAGAAACTCTGACGACTCAGGTGTTGAATATCCTACAGTGCATTATAGGGGCACTTCTTTTAGGAAGAGCTAAGGGACTATACCATTAGAAGAGGCAAAAGTACTCTTTCTTTATCTAAAAAAAAAAACCAGAAGTGTACTTCACCTAATGCACTTATGTGTCCACACTGAGAATAAGGTCTCATTTCAGTGCTTTCTCTCTATTCAGGGCACAAGTATCAGTGAAGAGTCTTGAAAAAAAAAATAGCATCAAGATGATAAATTATTATACTTCTTTTATACCCGTTCATATACAGGCCACCCTTATACTGCCACTATTTCTTGAGTACTTACATTAGTCTCTTTTTAGTAGTCATACATAAATTCAGGCACTACTTTAAAATATTACAGAGCCTTTCTTGTTACACGTCATTTAGTTAATAAAAATACTGTATTTATGGCCCAATAATTGTATTAGATGCTCCAAAAGTAGTGGCTGGTTCCAAGGACAGATAATGAAATAGAATGCAGGAGCAGAGGAAATGGGAAATCTTTTTTCTGTTCGAAACCATCCTGTCTTCATTTGTTTCTGGGCTGCAAAAAAAAAGACAATTTTTCCTTAATTTTTAATATTTACATTAAATTATGCATTTTATGCAATTGCAGGGAAAGTCTTATATTGCAGGTTCATTGATTAACAGTCATTTGCTTAAAATAAAGTCTGAAACTAGTTAGTTTTCAGGCACCGAGGATCAGTTTCACCCTGATCCTATCACTATATAACAAATAATTTTAGACTGTTGATGGACTACAGATCTAATGAGATCAGTCTGCACGTGAAATGTTTGTCTAATGGTTTTAATGTCAGTTTGCCCAGCTCACCACATCAATACAATAGCAACATATAAAGTGCTTAAAATAATGAAGCAACACTTGAGCAATTTAATTTAGATTTTTGGTATGATTTTGAATTTCGTCTACAAATGACTGAGCACTTTAGATTCCACTAACCATTGTTTTCAACAAATTACATTATTTTACTTACTGAATTTGAGTGCAATATTGCGGCAGGATCCCTTTGTTACAATAAGACAGTTCACGAAATTCTTTTTGCTCATAGATATTCCACAATCACCTGTTAGTGGAATTATTTTAGAGTGGAAGCATTTAGGGAACTGCAGCAACTCAACCACAAAATTGAAGACCACATAAAGTTACAGAGAAGGGTCGCTGAGTGCTGAGGTGCGTTGTGTGGCACTGGTGATTCAATAATTGCACAGTGGCAAATAACATCAGTACAAACACCGTGCACCGAGAGGTCCATGGCGTGGTTTCCATGGGCCGAGGACCTCCTGTAGATGTAATGTGCAGGTGACTCAGTATTTTTGTACATATAGTGTATGTTAACTTAAATATTTCATTCATCAAGATCTGATATGTGGTGTTAATTTTTTTTGAGCGGTATATTTCAGGCAGCAGAGCACTTGCTTCAGTTTCAGAAATTCAGTGTAGAGAGAAAAGGTGGATAGCTACATTTGCTGCTGTGCGGCTGCTACACAGCCTCAACATCTTCAGCACCACTAATGCTGGACAGCTCCCAGCACAGTTGAAATAGCATAGAGCTTTGCCTTTGTGTGTGTATGGTTAGATCATTTTAAAGACGTCTGTATTGTCCTGGGTGTGTTTGTGGCCCCCCAGCCTACTTGTTTCCACCCCGCAGAAGCTGATTTGTTATTCCATTTAAATGAAGAATGGCTATTGTTTTTAATCAAATGGTAACCATAAGCCAGAGGGACAGAAGCTGCCAAGCACAGCCAGGCTGATTTACACTCTGTCTGTTAGGCTCTCTCTGTCCTCTCTCCCTCTCTAATCTTCCACCCTCTCCTTTAATTCTCCTTATATTGCTCCCTCACTTATGCTTTTGCATCCTCTGACTAATTCAGCAGCTCGCTTCTCCATCGCTGTCTTGTTGTTGTTTCTGCTACAGTTCCTTTCCCGCTCCACATCTTCCTTCCTCCCTCCTCGGATATAATCTTTCTGCTTCTCCTACTATTTCATCTGTTTGTTCCTCCACTTGAGCAGTAATGAGACAACAAAAATTTCAACTCCCGTTCAGCTGCCTCAATTATCCGTCTCCCCCAGTCTTTCTCTGTTTTCATCCACCTTTCTCCATCACTCTCTTCTGTTCTCATCTAGCATCGCTTTCACTTCCTTTTACCGTAGAGAATGTCATAATAATGGTTCATCATAGTTTAGATTTATCTTGCTGGAAAAAAATTCCATTACAACCCTACTGTAACCACAAATGCAGGGGCAATAAATGTAACTACAACCAGCTGTCTTGATTTTTAGTAGATACACCTATGTTATCCATTTGAAACTCCAATGTCGCTTTGTTCTTGAGTCACAAGTTTTTCAGAAAATTTGACCTCTGACCTTGAGATTCAAAGTCATGTGAGATTTTTAGTAGAAACACCTGTAGTATAAATTTGAAAGTCCTACGTTGCTTCGTTCTTGAGTTATCAGTGTCACAAACTTGGGTGTTCATGTTGCCTGTCCACCCACCCGGTGTGTGTGTACTTTTCTTACCCACTGGAACCTTTCTTAACAGTAAATGTTGCATTTGAGTCAAACTTTTGTATGAAATTACTCTTGTTTATCTACAATTTAAATAGTAATTTTAGTTTTGTTATTGTAAAACCTGTTTCACTACCTGACTTCCTGGAATTTAGGTCACAGCTTTTAGAAACTGTCCTATCCTCTAAAGAAGGATTTTGCATGGAAGAAAGGTGTGTTTTGTTTTTGGGTTGGTGGGGTTTTTTTTTTTTTTTTAATATGGAAGTGTGTTCCTGACATCCTGAGAAGCTAAATTGCATTTAATTGCTCAGCAACAAGTATTGCATATTGGACTAATCCTGTGATAAGTTGTGACGTTTTAATTTAAAGTATTATGAATTAATCTTAGCTTTTGTTATGTACATTCCAGACTTGTCTTCCAGCACTCACTGGCTTATTTATTGCATTCTTAGTTGGTTGAACCTTTAACACCCAGTGGAACGGCGCCCAATCAAGCCCAGCTTCGCATCCTGAAAGAAACAGAACTTAAAAGAGTCAAGATCCTCGGCTCCGGAGCTTTTGGAACTGTTTACAAGGTAAAATACAATCAAATGTGAATTAATAGTGATTATTTGCAATTTAGTTTCAACTACTGAACTGCTCCTCTACTAAAAGTGAGACCATGATGTCACATTGTGTTCACATTCTCACTTCATGAGAAAAAGACAAGAGGGACATTGCAGGATCATTAATGACAGGAAATGAGATGGAAGGCTGGAGGCGGGAGATGAAAAGAATAAGTAATAGCAGACACTGAGACCCCTGGGGTGACAGTGAAATAAGAGGTAGCTGAGGTCACCATAAGAGCAATGAAGGGTTGGGTAGAAGTTGGAAAAAAAAATCTGAAATTAGAAAGAACAGACTTTCTCTCACTGAAATTATAATTGGTCTTTTTTTGTGTCCACCCATTCTCATTGTAGCACTTCTTTTTTTAGGCCAGAGGTATGTGGCATCAGTGCATGTCCTTTTTCAAAGCAAGGTCTTGCATGCTCTCCTGGGAAATTTCAAGGCACTTCTAGACTTGTAAGGATATGCTGTATAGTCAGTTTCAAGTCTTATAGGTGAGCTATAGAACCCTGACAGGTCCTTTACAGCCAGAAGACATCAGACTTGTACCTAATCTCCATAGCTGAGAGTTCATAGGTTCAGCATTTAGACCAACTTGTAAACTGAGTGCTTTATAGGATGGCTCATACAGCTAAAACACAGTTAGTTAAAGTGTAGCAATATTTAGGTGTATGTTTAATAAAACTAATGCCACATGCTGCACCTTGATTTGACCCATATCCATCGTTGGTGGCAATATGCTTAACTGGCTCAACTCAGCATTTCACCATTAAGAGAACAAATTGGAGCTATAGATTCTTCTGCCACAATGTGCAGTTCATGTGTTACAAGTAATTAAATAAATTAAGAAAGATGTGTGTAGGTCTGTATTAGTGGTGTAGCATAGTGATGGATGGCTAGGCAAGTATATGGTATACATTGTATGTGCAAAAAAAACTCAAAGGAAAACTCAAAGCAAAACAGAATGGCATGGCATGGAGATGGCATAGACACTTTCACAGGAGCAGAGCAGTATCGAAGCAAAGGCCTTGAAAGTCAAGATTTAAACAGCTGCACAGAACACTGTCCTCCTGTATCACAACTCCTGCAACACAAAACACACAAACGAGTACTAATCCCTAAAGCAGGCCGTAACATATGTAAATAATTTCATGTGTTTTCTAAAATTTTTAGAATAAAATGGTAAATTCTGTGTATGGATATGTTCTCCTCCTAATGTAAAATATGTCATTTTATTCTGCAGTGTTAGCTGTAGCAGCCCGTTTGCAGATGCAGTTTTAAATAAATGTGTTGTTAATAGACTGAGGCATTTACAAACCTGTAAACCAGTTTTTCCAGTTAGAACATCGATGTCCAAGCATTCATAAAGTGTGGCCTTAAATTATTGTGCTGAATAATAATCATCTGCAGAATTACAGGTAAAAGGGAACATAAAACTGCATCAAATCGATCGTCATTATCACCTTAGATAATTCTTTCAGGGGATAGTTGTTTTTAGGCTAAGTGTGAAATCTAGGCCTTCTGTCACTCTGGATGTGTAGTCACATAAGGGTGGAACAAAGGTGGAACACATTTTAATCACTTTGAAAAAGTTGAGAGGTACTTCATTTTTCTCCTCTTTCAAATATTCCATCCACTTTGGCAGCTGTTAAATCACTTTAAACCTCCCTAAAATTAGATACTTCAAAATGATTAAATAGTTTTGCCCAAGTCTTTTTGAAGGGCAAAATAACCTTAATCATACAGCATGCAGTTCATTTTTATAATCAGCCAGTGAGAATATGGAACGTTGTTATTTATAAAGCTGACAAAGTAGAATTTAGAGTGTAAAACGCTCAATTTATTGAGATTCCTGCTGTTCCTCCAGGAGCTATAATACTTTTTTTAAACATCATTTCTGTGAGTAGAGGATTTGTGACTGTGCAATTAGTGTAATGACTCATCATCATGTTGTGTGTGTGTGTGTGCGTTTCTTCTTTAGGGTATCTGGGTCCCAGAAGGGGAAACTGTGAAAATCCCTGTTGCCATTAAAATCCTAAATGAGGCCACAGGACCCAAGGCTAATGTGGAATTCATGGATGTGAGTATCTTGAAAACAAAATCCAAAAAAAGAAACTTGACAGGAAACTTGACAATACAATTCAAACTCGGCTTTTATAAAGATAACATATACGCAGGTAAATTACAAGCTAAATATCATGTAGTTTGTACACCTTTTGTTCCAAAGCCTGTTAGTCACACTGTTTAAAGTTAAAAGGTGCTGCAATTTATACATACAGTATGGAAAGGGGCGAACACTGAGCTTTTCTTCTGAAAGCCTTTAACCAGCTGTACATTGCGTTTGTTGCTGACAAGTTAACTTCAGTTTAAACTAGCCTACAAAAGCACTAAACAGATGGTTGTAAAGTGAAATCTCTAACAACTAAACTTGAACCCCACAAACAGCAGACTAGAAACCATAAGGGGCCTGTAGGAGCCCTACATATGCAGACATACACGCACCATGCCATGGGCTCCTAGCACAGTGCACTAGGCCCCATTTATAAAACATTCACATCTTGGCTCATTTCAAAAGGAAGAGTGAAAAAAAAAAAAAATCAAAATTATTACCCTGTGATGATGCAATGCAGATGAAATAACTCATATCAACACACGTACCCATGCACACACACACACACACACACACACACACACACACACGCACACACACTGAAAGCGACCCACTTGCACTCATGTTTTGCATTTAGTTTGACAGTCTAAAAGGAAGAGTTTTGGAGGGTTAGCATTTCTATTTTTATCACGATGTCTTTGATGAATATCCCATATGTTTTTAATTTATGTACCAAGTGCTTTGGGAGGTTGTGTGACAATCAGAAAATCAGACAGAGAAATGAGATAACAACATGTAGGGGGCATAGAAACAGTGGAGATAACGTATATAACAGCAGAAAGGCATGCGTCCATGTGGATCTACTCGTAAACTTGGTTAATTTTCCTCATAAATAGTTTTGGGGTTTCTTTTCTCTTTTTAAGAATACCTTCCATTACCTCTGTCTAGATCCACAGTCGTCTTCTAATGACTGACTGCTGAGCAGCTGGGGGCTCAAGCTTCTGCTCCAGGGAACACCAGTGGTAGTTACAAAGGGAAAGCAGAGTGCCATTCATTTACTTTGCCATCCATTATTTTCCAGGCAGACTGGGATTTCTGACTGGTGACCTTCTAGCTGCAGGCCACTCAATGCCCCAGTCTCACTTGCCACTGACTGTTTGAAGAATGTCACAGAGAATTGATTGTCTTTCAGCATGTGTGTGTGTGGTTGGTTCTGTGTAGGAGTTTGCCACTCCTTACCTGTGGTGCAGTAAGAGAAGGGAACCTCTCTTTTTTTTATGGCCAACAATAAAATACCAAGCCTGTCTCCTTTCAGCAAGTGCTTGGCAAAAGGAAAGGGTGTTTATTCCCTGTAGTACTGGCATGTGTGTATCGATCTACATGCATTTAGGAGTGTGCATGTTTGTGTATGCAATAAGGATAACAGCTAAAGCATGCTATTCCTTTTGCATTTTCTTTAGTAAAAAGTAATCTTCTTTCCTTTTTATTAATGTTTTACTCAGGTATTATTCTCCAAGGGCCTCCAATATATCAGTTTTAATAATGGGAGACATCCATACAATGCACAAAATGCAGCAATCTATAAAGCACTTCTCAACAGTGAGTCACAGAAAAGAGAAAAAGTTTCAGTTTAGCTTTTTTTAAAACAAATTGTTTTAATATTATTACATATTAATATAATTCTGACTTGTAACTACCTTATTTCAGTTTACCTTCATGACGAGCTACAGAAGTAGCACAAGTTTGAAAAAAAAACAGTGTTTCCTAATGCTTGTATTTAATTGTAACAGCAAAATTACAATTCAGTGGGGATGTAAACTTTATACAGTCAGTGTACAAAAAAGAACAACCCCTGCAAATCCCTTTTTGTGTTTTATATAACTGTTATCTCAGCCCAACAGTAGTGCTTTCCAGGGCCTAAAGGGATGTTCACAGGATTTGTTATTCACAGACATATTCTCTCTCTCTCTCTCTTTTTTTACAGTACCTAACCACAACTACTACTGCCCCTACCTCTCCACTTAATGGCTTTAAAGTCTATTGTCATAATTCCTAATGTCATGTGTTTTTCAATTAGTATAATTCTTGTATATACTTATTTTATATATAGAAACTTCAAGAAATGCTCTTTAGGATGCTGTGGCAGTATTTGGTTTTCAGGATAATAGCTCACAGAAGGGATCTGAATAGCATGCATGGCTAACAGATTACAGGATACCCCACTGCAGTGCTAAGTAAACACCACAATATAAATTTGCTTGTAAGGAATCCTGCAGGCAGAAAGGAAAAGCCAGTCAGTCAAAGACTTTGGCCCGATTTACCATTACCCTCAGTGTAACTATACCCATCACTGGCATGTAAACAGGGACCTCATTATGTAAGCATTGTAATAGATGAGCCATATCAGTTCTAAAATGTATAGTGGTTGCATCTCTCTGTCAGTGTTCATTGGAGCTGTATGCATTGATTCTCTCCCAAGTAAAAGCAAACAACCACACCTGCCTGTCTTGTGTATTTTGGCGTACACCTACCCATCCAATGAAGAATTTTCAATTGTTGTAAAGTTGCAGGTGAGCAAATGAAAGCCTGTTTCTGTCTTCTGGAGAGTTTCTATACCATGGGATTAATAGGGGTCTGCTGGTGTTTATGTTGCAATCATACAAGCTTCAGGTATAGTTGGTTTGTGTCTACATACTGTAGAGTATAACAGCAAGATTTCATAATACACAACATCAGCACAAAGACACCATTCCTACTATATTTAAAGGCAAATATTCCTGATTTGCAGCAATCTGACCTTGGTCTATTTACTACATTATTTTTTTGCTTACTACATAGAATGCTGACAGTCTCAAAGTGCGAAGTCACTTTGATGTCAAGGTTTTGAATAAAATTGCACTGTTTTTGACTGAGTGGAACCTTGCTGTTCACTTCAAGAGGAACTTCAACCTTAAACAGAATAAGGGGTCCTATGATCTTTGGCAGTTCAGTCTATGCTGGTAAACATGATGAATTCTCTAGAAGTGTGAGTCTGGCATTTGTCTTCTGGCATTCTGACCCAGTACAACATATTGTGAAAGGTGCATATGCACACTAGCACCTTTTATAGCACATACTAGCACATATTATGAGATTAATATATATACATATATATGCACACTAGCACCTTTTTCATAATATGTTGTACTGGGTCAGAATGTCAGAAGACAGGAGATTTTCAGGAGTATGTTAGGTGTTTGGCCATTTAATACCTGTATATACAGCAGATATACAGTAGATCCACAAGATCTCGTCTCTAATTTTTGGAGATGATGTGGTTCTGTTGCTTTCATCAGGTGGTGGTCCCCAAGTTGCACTGGAGTGGAATGACAATAATGGTGTTCAGCGGGTAGAGTGTCCACTCTGGTCAGGGACTAGTTGCTGCCCCAAGTGGAGGAGTGAAAGTGTGTTGGAGATTATAAGAGATTATGTCCCTCAGCTGGCCTGGGAAGCATCTGTGTTCCCCTGGATGAGTAGGAGGAGATACCTGGGGAGAGGGAGGTCTGGACTCCAAGCATACACCAAGTGAACCAAAATGTGTTCCTAAAGAAATCACATCCGAAGCTACAACCAGTCGGTGTAGGGCAGGACCAATAGAAGTAATAAAAGATGATTAGTTTAAAGTTTGTGACCTCTGAACATTTATGGTAAAAGGTAACAGAACGCAAAACATACTTAGCTACCCGAAGATGGTCAGATCAAACTTTAGCATACACATGGCAGTTAAGTTGGATTGTGGTCTGATCACCACTCAGGAGTTCATTTGGAACCAATCTCAGATCACTGCCTCCAAAGGGTCTCAGTTCAACTGTTGTGAACCGGACCAAATGCGATTGCACAAATGAACTTCACCAGGGAAAATGAGCCAGAGTTTGATTTAAATTGATTAGGCAGCACAGGTGTGAAAACACCCTTAGACCATCTAAAGCTTGACTTCAGCAGATGACAGAAATCAGTTATGGTCAGTCCAAAACTGAGGTCCTCGATAACACAGAAAGATATGTGCACCAGTTGCCAAAGAACATACATGTGTGTCAGAATCTTAGTTCTCTGTTCTCGCAGTGAATATTCTGACACGTTCCATGTGCACTAACAAGCCATAAAACAATCATGAAAGAAAGCAGAGTAGCCTGACCTATGAGGAAATGTTGTTTTGAGTATGAATTTTATTTAGGGAAAGAAACATTCAAACTCTTATCAAACTGATAGAAGTGAAAGAGAAGGTTTAAAAATTACCTTTGTGAGAGTGGTTCATCTCAGTTTTGGTGACACAGCATATGAGTAAGAAATAAGGGGGGGACAAGACACTGTCAGAGATGATAAATGTGTGTTCAAGAGGCTCGTCTGAGCTAACATTAAGGTTGATGTAAATATCACAAAACACAGCAGATACTTAAATCTGTGTGTTGCCTTTGCTTCTAGGCCACCAAGAAAAGCATTGGCATAAAAGCATTCATGGTGAAATATCTTACAAATTTTATTTTAACTAGTAAAATCTTTGTTTAATGGAATCCCTGCAGCAACAAATATTGACAGACGAAAGGGAACAACATCCTAATGATATGGTGATTCAGCATTATTAAAAGTTTATAATCTTCAAACATCAAGCTACAGTACATTTTGTTTTAGTTGAAATTGTTCATCTAAAAGCAGACACAGAAACTTTGTTACATATGAAGCTGAAGTTTACTGTATCAATCCAGAGTAGCTGACTCTTTGTAGCAGGCCATGAGTTGAGGCTGGCACAAGGTTCAGAAATGAGTTGGCTTGGAGACCTAACTGGTGTAATAATAAGGAGTTGACCTGAAGTACAGGAGACACGCATTACAAAGGAACTAAATTGTTTAGAGACAAAAATGTGAGAGCTAGAATTTGGCCATCACACATGTGCCACATGGGATACTGAACATGGAGTGAAGAGACTTGATGTGAAGATGAGTCTCAGGTGTGCCAGTTCAGTGAGCAGGAGTTGCCACAACCAGCACTCACACCAGACAGCCAAGGCTATTTCGAGGATATTTTCAAAAGAGTGTCACAAGATAGACTAAAACAAGACATCAGAATAAATACAAAATTGGCACTGAAAACACAATTCTCAGGCTTGTGTCCTAATGCAGGTGTATTATTTGAAAAGTGGGGCTGTACAAAAACATTATTTAGCATCAAATTCATCTTTGGCTAAAGTGAAAGGGAAGCTTATCATACTTGTGGGGTGATGCCACCATGTGCTGCCCCACTCAATATGTCCCTGCAGACAAAAAACAGACAGGAACTATGAGGAAGAGATGAATAGAAATGTGAGGAGAGAGAGATGATGAAGTGCTGCTAGGATCCAAGTCGATTTTGTGAAATGGGCTGACCGTTATTTGTAGTGGTCTCCTCAGGTATGTAATTAGCATGCCCAGTAATAAAATATTTCTTGAAACTCAACTTGTAATTCAGGCAGTGAAAAGTGCCATCGTCTTATCCCTTCACAATTTGGAGAACTAAAAGAAACAGTATTTCTTTTATTATTAAATAAAAAAATATTACCAGTATGAAGAAAAAGACGAATAAATGTATTTCAGTCTTTTCTGCAGCCAAGTTGTTTTGGCACAGTTTACCTCATACCCATCACACAATCTGACATGTTTCTAATAAATAGCATATTTTTTATGTGTTTATTGAAAATGATGACTGTTGGAAATAAACATTGCTGACATACTGTTACAGATTAAAACAGCCACCTGTAATCATTACCCTCCACATGCCTGAGTGTATATCTGTGTCATTCAGGAGGCTCTGATCATGGCTAGCATGGAGCACCCGCACCTGGTCCGACTGCTGGGTGTCTGCTTGAGTCCGACAATCCAGCTGGTCACACAGCTGATGCCTCACGGATGCCTGCTCGACTATGTCCACGAGCACAAAGACAACATTGGATCACAGCTATTGCTCAACTGGTGTGTCCAGATAGCCAAGGTAAGGAAACTGAGCCTTTATTACCTATTTAAGTATAAAATACATGATTTGCTAATATGGTCAGTGTATTTACTTTCTAAGTAATATTTTGCGATAAACCTAATGTGTGTTTTGAGTGGCAATCTGGTTCATTGATAAAGGGTTTTTATTGAATGTGTGCTTGAATTTGCTTTGGAAAACAACTACGGTACTATTCTATTATGTTTCAAGCGACAGAGGCCAAATGCATTACAACATAATTTCTAAACTGAGAAAAAAATGTGTTTATGTTAGTTTGTAGCACATGGCTGCAAGCCATGGACAACTGACTGGCTATTGGTAAAGTGTGAGTGTGTTTATGGATTCAGCAGCAGACACAGGCACCCCCGTTTCCTCGTCTCTATGTAGAAGTGAAGTAAATAATTCAAAGTCTTTCTTGACTTTAGTGGGGGAAGTGTGGAATGCAGGAAATCAGTGTTATAGTATCATGGATGTCAGATTTTATTACAAATTGTTAGAATTTTGTTGTCAGTATTAATAGCTGACAGATACACATGAAGTCATATGAAAAGGTTTTCACAGGAGTCTGTGCAGTACCTTTACTGCTCTCATGGGAAATAAGAGAGCCAAATGCTTCTACTTCAGTACTCTTGATTAACGGGATCATCATCAAATGCAAGTTTGGGCAGGTTGCTGGTCACAAGCATTTAGATTAGTGTCAACACAATGCGACAATCTCCCCAGGAGTGGAAGCAAATTCACCCCAAGATCAAATTGTACAGCACTCAAAAAAATTGCTGACTGGTCTCAGTTAGCATGTTAAATGTTAAAGTTCATGACGGTAAAATTGGAAAAAAGTGGAACAAGTGTGAGTCATTTTGAAGGGCTTCCAGAAGAAATCCATGGCCTCTAAAAAGAAAATGGCAGCAGTGCAGGTTAGGTTTGCACAGTTGCATCTAAACAAACCTCTAGAAAAATGTCCTTTGGAAAAACGAGACCAAAGTATTGACTTTCACGCACAGTAGTGGAAGGGTGAACAATTGTTTTGCAACCAAGGGAGCTGGGCGCCTTACAGTTACTGACTTGACCATGAACTCCTTTGTATACCAAAGGATTTTGGAGTAAAGTGTTTACCCCAAACCAGGTCATGCAACAGGACATTGATCCCAAGCACAACAGCAAATCTACAGCAAAATGGCTGAAAAGAAAAGAATTAAGGTTTTTCAATGGCTCTGTCAGAGGCCAAACCTCAACCTGATTCAAAATGTTATGGCTGGACTTTCAGAGAGCTGTACAAACCACAATGAAATGAGGCAACACTGGAAAAAAGTGTTGGGTCAAAAATCTTCCACAGTGATATGAGAAACTGATAAAGTCATACAGACAATTATTACTTCAAGTTATTTGTTGTTGTTCTACAAGCTACTGAATCATAAGCTGTATGATGATGTAGGTATTCACAGGACTGCAGAGTCCTATGAAAACGATCTGTTTCTTATGACTGTGTTAATGTGTCCGGTTTTCCCATGTCTGTGATTCAATCTCCAAATATCTTGCATTTTTTGAGTGGTTCATGAAATTGTCATACACACACAGAAAAATAACGGGTTAAAAAGCCAGGAGAATCCGAATGAAAATGGAAAATGGCTTAGTAATCCCTGTAGTCCTGATTTAATATCTTAGACAAATTTTTCAGTTGCTGTTTTTGGCTACATCAGAAGCAAGCTTTGCCCAAGTGAGTTGCCAAGGGAAAATATTAAACCATCAATTAAATTTGGGACACAGTTGTGATCACACCACATATAAAGTGCTTTTTATTTAATATCAAAGGCGAGCAGAGCTTGCATTTAGTCTTGCCATGCCGATGCTGACAAACCCCCATGCTGTGTAACATAAACATTTTCATGGTATAGAATTAATCATACAAATTACTTTGTCAAAAAACAATGAGATAAGCTACATGTACATGAATAAATATATGCCTGCTGTGAACAGTTGTCAACATGGAGAGATTTATAATTCATAAAGGGTAGATATGATGATGTATTATTTACCGCTGTGTTGTGTTACAGTGTGTCCCATGCATATATTGTTTTGTGTTTTCAATAATTGGCTACCACTCCTGGAGACACAAATAGCCACCAGGGGCCTCGGTTAATAAGGTGCCCACCCTTGAGTTGACACAAACACCAATTGTCCTTCATAAATACAAAAAGAATTCTCTGAATGAGACTCATAATAACGTCTATCTAAACTTGAGTCTTGAAAATACACACTTTTTATTCTGTTTATCATCAGCGCACGCACTCTTGCGGTCTTACATGGCTATTAAGGTTCTTGCAAGTGACAGGGCTCCATTCTGAGGCAACATCCCTGTGGTCCTCCCTCTCAGTCAAGGCCATGATCATAGCCGTAGATTATTAATGGAGTGATCTGTCATGAGAGCCATACTAATGAGCATATTCATCAGAGCAGCCGCATACGCAGAACTATGATGCCCAGAATTTTCTTCCTTTTCTTCTTTTTTTCTCTATTTTGTTTTAGATTTCCATGTTCTGTTACTACGAATCATTTTCTCTTCCTTATGACTTCTTGGTTTTTGACTCTCTGAATCCAACAACACACTCTTCCATATGTTGTAGTTGTGATCTGAGTAATTTAGAACTGATCTGGCTACTGCTAAGTAAAAAAAAAAAAAGTTATTCTGCTGTTTTGCTGTGGTAAGCACAGTGCAGTCTGAAATGCCGTGTCCAGTCAATCTGGACAGCTTCTTTGAGAAGTTTTACACAAGGGGCTTGATGAATAGCTTTGTCTTTATATTAGTGTGATGGATGAAATGTGGAAACAGTTCAACCATCACACTAATTTGCCTGGGAAGGGAAGTGAAATCCACTTGTAGGCTTTGTCAAATGTTTAGTCAGTTCTGGCTCTACACAACTGAATACAAGAACTACAACACAGAGTGATAACTGCGATATCAATAAGTGTTATATCTTAATGATTAAATCAGGCATTGAAATGCAGTTGACAAGAGGAGTACTTTAAATCTTAAGTTTAAAGTGCCTACCACCCCACTATGTCGCCACTATGAATTTATTATTGGTAAGTCATACAATAGGTTATACTATAGAACACGTGTACAAGCAGGCCTGCACTGTGAACACAACATCACACAATTTTCATATTGTCCCTTGGCCTAACATATTACTTATTATTTTCACTTCCCAGTGTTTTCCTTTAACCATGCTAGCAGACCGGTTCCAATGGTCTCTTTCAAATTGAAGTAATGGCCTTCCTATGTATACTTTGTGTGTTCTCCCTGTGCCCGAGTGGGTTTTCTCAAGCCTTTTCTTAAAGTTCAAAGACTGTTCAGTGTTTCTCGAAAGAATCTCCACCTCAAAAGTAAGACTGATTTTTTTTTTAAAGAAAAAAAAAGTTAAGTTAAATCACAGACAATCATGGACCGTATCCTACTATGAGTTTGACATTAAGTGGAAAAAAGTGAAATGTATGAAGGACTGCCATCAAACTTGGGACAGGCAGTAATTTACCCACTGGAACATATTTCTATCAGTCTGCTGAAGTTTCATCTAGCACACTTATCAGGTAAAAGTTATCAGGTAAAAACCTCAAACGCACAAACCACTAAGCTCTTAAAAAAAAAATCATTGTCATTTATAATCCTTTTATCAGACTAAAACTGACAAGCTGGCAATGTCTATTCTAAGAAAGGATCGAGGAAATATTGCGTGCATTGTACTGAAATTCTTTAAGCCTTTTAGCTTATTCAACGTTCTGTCAACTACATCTTTCTGCATCAATCTTTGTCAGAGCAGAAGAAGGTGGTTGGATGCAGTTAGAAGGATTGACACTGATCACGTGAAGGACATATAGTCTGTGCTATTTAAATGTCTTTTTCCTAGTGCATAACTTTTGATTTTTGTCTTGCTTTTGTCTTCTACGGTGTCTCACATATATATCCCTATTACTTATTGCTATAGCTACCAAGACTGTCAGCAAGGACTTCTTGTTGAGACATGTTTCTTGTCACACTCATGGGTTCATCTTTTGTATACTGAGGCCAATCAAAATGTGGGATATTTTCACAAGATATGGGACAGTAGATACAAATGCTGTGCAGTCTCACATAGAGTGGGATATCTGCTCACGCTAGGTTGCAGTGTTTATACTCCCAGAAGTCCAATACTGCTTTTTTTGCAAAGCAGCTAGTGTGCAAATGATCCACACAAGGTGTCCTTGGTCCTTGGCATTTGCTTGGTTGTGGCAATGGTGACACTTGTCTCAATCCCAACAAATCACACGTCCTGGTTTAGCATCAGATTTAAGTGCTAGGGATTAATGCATTAATAATGCATCTGTAATCAGTGTGTTACAAGTTCAATTAAAATGTGACAAGAAGTGTCTGTATGATACCATCAAGCTTGTGATTTTTTTATTTTATTTAACAGCTCGGTGTCCCATTACCTGTAAGACTTGTCTCAGTATCAAGTAGTGACAGCAATTCAATGCCACATTTTGGACAACGTTACGCTGTAGGAATGCCTCACCGAGCCAAGCATTATAGTGGAAATTGTTTTCTGAGTACACCACCACCTTTTCTACTTCTTTCGTCAACATTGCTGGCCTGGGTTGCCTCCAAGTCAGTGATGGTGTGAATGTGTGTGTGGTAAGAGGGCCACACTGTGTGTTTCACAGGGTCATTTCTCAGTGTAAACCAGACTAGGCAAACATGCCTCTCTCCAACTCATTACATACATCCCCAGGGTTCCAATGAAAACTCAGTTCACTCATTTCCCCAGTCTACTTTGTCTTTTCTCCCTCTCCTGTCTGTATTTATTTCAGTATGTGAATCTCCAATTTTTCTTTTTCTGTACCTCTTGTCTGAGCACTGTAGAAAGAAGAATATACCCTAGGCTCCCATGGATGCTTATTTTTGTTTGCAATCTTTTGTTGGTACAAATATTGGACTCTCTATTCTCATGTCAGTAATAAGGCAGTGTTGACTCACCATACGCAGATCTCTGTGATAAACTACCCACTGGCCGGTTGTTTTATTTTTCCCTTTGAGCCCACTTTGTAAAGCCGTGTTCCTATAAGCAACTAGTGCTACATAGATTTGTTACTGTGCTGTATATGGCACAGGCCGACTTTGTATGTATTTAACATATATTAACAGTGTTAAGGCTATATAAAGGGAATAGTATCATAATTAGTGGTAGTAGTAGGAGGAGGAGCAGCAGCAGCAGTACTACTTTTTAAAAATTAATTAATTATTTTGTATTTTGATTTATTGCCTAGTAGTCATGATTGGAGGCAAACATTTAAATAAAAATTTATTTTTGGCGGGACACAATTTTTCAAGGGCACCATCGACCTCAGGGCTAAGATCTGCTCTTGGACTAATGGACTAACCTTAATAAATTAAAATGACTGCAGCAGTGTTTTTGGTTTTCCTTTCTTTTTTGAAAGAAGTGATTGGGGTAGCTGAGCAGGGGGTGCACTCCTTACTCTTAAATTTAAATTCAAATGGACAATGTTTCAGTGAAAGTTGAGAAGTGATTAAAACACGCATGAAGATGCGCTTAAATTAAACAAGCTGATATTTACCCATGGGAATCGTTGGTGGGGGGGGGGTTATATTCTGGTCGCTAACATTAAATCATATAGTTATTTATGCAATCATGAAAGACCACCGCAAAAAAAGAAAAAAAGAGCTTCAGAATTAATTAGATTGGACATGAAAGAGAAGGAGACAGTAAGAGCAAGAGAGGAAGAGAGATAGGCGGACACTTGTTGACGTTTCTAAGGTTTGGTAGTATCAAAGGCTCGGTGCTTGTGATCTGCTCCGCGCTCCATGTCTTAACATGAGGTTTGAGAGCAAGGGTGCTATCTGCCAAAGCTTGCTTGGAATCAAACATCTGAATGCAATTTGAATGCTTTGCTTTGAGAAACAGAGAGGAGAGAAAGAGAAGAGCATTTGATAGTCTATGTAAAAACTGAAACAGGGATGGCTGAGATCTGGAGATTCTACTGATATTGGCCTGATAAAGATCTGTCTTAATTTAATTATTGTGGGACTGTCTTGAAACATGTTGCACCCTGTATTCAACATGTTGTTGTAATTTTCAGTGTATCCAAATAAAACTGAAATCATAATTGATACAAGGAATCCTATGTGCAGAGATGCTGATATCTCTTGATTAGGGGTTTAATGGAAATCCAACACATTAGCATATACAGCATATACTGTTTGCATATTAATTACAGGTTTCGATCATTTTATTTCTTGTTATGAGTCAACTAGAAGTGTCATTCTGAGAAACTGCTGACTTTTGACATATAGAGTTTATTTGCTCACTACCAGTCCTCAGGCAGAAGTTGACACACATCAAATGCATTTAGGTTTATACTCACTGCTGTGCACAGACAGCATTTTCTGTTGTCTAATGAACATTTCATTGTTAACTATTTTGATAATATTCATTAGTACTTTTGAACAGTACACAGTTTTCCTTTTGGCCACAATACCCGAGAACAATACCAGATGCCTTAAAGATTTAAAAGCATGTAATTTAAAATCAGAAATATCTTCAAACTCAAGTTGTCACCCCATAATGAGCTAGCTAGTAAAACATCTTGAGTAAAATCACTTACTGGGGTTCTGAAATAATAACCTGCAGTTGTATTACTGTTTTTTTTATTTATAGCTGTGAAAATACTGTCTTGCTCCAAATGAAAAGGAAAAAAATCGAATGATCGTGAGGTTGATAGACTGACTGGTGCAGCATCAGTGGCAGTGTAGATGTTGTGTTGGAACATGGTGAAAAGGATGTTGAGCCTGAGGCATTAGCTCTGGATTTGCCAGTCTTCCTGCTTTCAAATTCTCACATACACTACGGTGACAAGCTTTGGTTTGTGAAACAAAGAATAGAGAACGGATACGAGCAGCCAAAAGGTATTTTAAGTTAGAATAGCTGTGTCTTTACATCAAAAGGTGCTAATTTGATTGGTTTAGGCATACAATTAGTATTACATCCTTGCTGCCTTCGTCTGCAGGCATTTTTGGATCATGTAACTGGGAACAGGAGGGGAGGGCAGAACACATTGTAAGGATTACATTTCCCATCTGGACGGGGAATGCCTTGGGATTTTCCCAGGAAGAGATCGAGGGCTTGGCTAGAGAGAATTGAAAAGGACATCTGGGATACCTTGCTCAGTCCACTGCCACTATGACCCAGACCAGATAAGCAGTGGAAAATCAACAGATGGAAGATGTACAGATGGATGGCCTTGTGGTCTTAGTAGTAATTATAGTAGGGGTTTGTTCTACCTGAAAAATGTTTGTTGATTTTATTAAGAAAATATATTAAAGGAATTTTTTTTAAGAAAAAGGAAAAGTGACACTTGGTCATGAAACTTGGATTGACCTGAATGCAAAAACACACACCTCAAGGCAGCAGACAGATAATTCACTGTAAAGGACAGAAGGCCATACAAAGACTGTACGACCTGTACTGACTTATAGCTGCAGTGTTGTCAGTCAAAAGCACACACAAACAAGACAAGAGAAAAAACATTCTCCCTTCTTTTCTTTCTTTTCCTCTGACTCTGCCTTACTGAGTCACTCATTCACACACACAGGCGCACACAGACACACACTCACAAACGCAGCAGTGACACAGTTTTAACAGTGTCTGGCTGAGCGGAGATGGATGTGGCCAGGTGGGGGAAATGGATGACTGCAGGCAGCCCACACAATGGATGAGACTGGCAGCTCAGGGAGACGGGTCGACACTAATGAGCGACTGCCAAACACACACACACAAACTCACACAGGTAAACGGAAGCTTGTAGACATCCGAACTTGAAAACACAAACATTAACAAAGTGATTGAACACATGCAAACACGCACAAATACATATTGTGATGCCCTCAAGTAAACAAGCACACGCCCACAGGCTTTGTTTAGCGTAGAAAATGTACTATATAATAGTTTGTTGTATTTTTTTTTTATTTACTTCACTTTTCCTTTCGCTCTGTGTCAGTGTCAAACTACAAATGATCTCACTCTTTTTTAACCTTTCATAACCACAAACAGAAATAAACCCAAACACTGTGCTGGAGATGCGTATCTTTACTCACTGCTTTATGTCAAGCCTTTGCCCTAAATATCCTCCCCACACTTTTCATTACGTGATAAGTTCTCCCTCACATTTTATATTTATTTCCCAAGAGGAAAGAGATATATCAACAGGCTATGCAAACACAGATCTGGAGAGCTACACGTGCATGTGTGTGCCTGTTCGTGTAAAACCCCCTCTGTCTTTTTTTAATCACCATGTGACCTAAAGGCTGTGAACATGGACTCTAATGTTACGTTTGAAAAAGTATGGGACTCTGCCAAGAAAATACCAAAAGATTTCTTTAAAAAGCATTATGAAAACAAAGAACTACTTTGCACATTTGTAATTGTTATTGATCCTGTCTCCTGATTCTATCTTCTATCTGAGTAAAATTGTAATGATGAGATTAAAAACAAGGCAACACTAAAGTGTGGCAACAAGCGTTTTGGCTAGCTTTTCTGTGGGATTCTTCTTTGTGCACAGCTGTAAAAGAGCCAAGCAAGCATTTTTTCTTTGTTTACAGTTCATCTGTAATTTGAATTCTGGAATTTGTGAGGTAGTGTCACCACAAATGTCAGCTTCTATATTGTTCCATAAGCTTTTCCATTGTGTCTCGAGTCAGTAGTAAAGTTCCAGTAAATTCAAACTGCTCAAATTTTACCTGCTCTGGTTGTTTTGGCTTTTTTTTCTTTTGGCATTAGAAAAAAAAGTTCACTTTTAGCCAGTCACATCACTTATCGGCAGACAAAGATGCTTGAAAACCAGGATGTCTTTTTTTTTTTTACACCTCGGCCATAAAAGGCTAATGGGATATTGTCGACCTCACCGGGTGGGCGGGCAGGTGGTGTGGACACCCGAGTTTGTCCCAATGCCCTTGACCTCAAAGTTAAAGTCAGAGGTCAAGTCTTCTGAAAATTTTGTGAACACAATAAATCGAGAATGATATCACCTAGGAATTTCAAGTTCATACCAGAGGTGCATCTACTAAAAATCTCAGATAAGTCCAAATTCCGGTGTTCTTGACCTCAAAGTCAGAGGTTAACTTTTCCCAAAAATGACCTAGAATTTCGAATATAGATGCATGTACTAGGAAGCTGAGGAGTAGCACTGGCGGCCAACAGTATTTTTGAATGATGGGAATACACAACCTGAACAACACCTTGAACATGCAAATCAAAGTATTATGTACAATAACGAAAAGAGGAAACCTCTTCTATTATATTATCAGACATGAACATCTTCCATGCATCTAAAGTACTAAACCCAGGTGCTAACTAATTCAGAAATATTATTAAATATGAATGCATTTCATTAAAACATACCTTGCTACTCTCGCACGTTAGAAAATGAGGCCATGCCATTTTGTTCTAGTGTGCCAATTTTCAGTAGCAGTATTTTGCCTCCCTGTAATGTTATTACTGACAACATGTTCAAAGAGAAGTATTTGGTCATTTTTAATAAATGTTCTGTTCAGTTTTTGCAAACTGTAATTAAAATATGCTAAAATTTGGCATCCAGATTCTGTCAAATTTTGCAGCTTTTATTTACATTAGATGTTCTAGAGGACAGACATTCATTTGCTATTTATTTATTTGCTAACAGGTTCTTGCATTATTGTAGTGGTTACTGTGTGAACAGAAATAACTTTCTTTAGCTTTTTATGTGCTTTTCATACTGCATGTAACTATATTTTAAAGATGCATCTGTGTGTGGGCATGTTTAAGTTGCAAGTTCTGACATTGTGCTTGTAGATGCCTTGTCATCTGATAATGATCACAGCTTAGACCAGGGGTGTTGAACTGCAGGCCTCGAGTGCCGGGGTCCTGCAGGTTTTAGATATCAACCTGGGTCAACACACCTGAATCAAATGATTAGTTCATTACCAGGCCTCTGGAGAACTTCAAGAAATGCTGAGGAGGTAATTTAGCCATTTGAATCAGCTGTGATGGATCAAGAATCCAACTAAAATCTGCAGGACACCGGCCCTCGAGGCCTGGAGTTTGACACCTGTGGTTTAGACCCACTTCACTTTCGATTACTAAGCTGCCACTCTAGATACATCCTCACTAGCTACTCAAACCTTGCCGTGTGTGTAACAATATAACAGATTAAGAGTCTGGTAATGTGAACTGTAAGTGTGAATAAATTGTGCTTACCTGCATGAACATGTCTATTTGAGCACTTATGGTCAAAGATAAATTAATGAGTGGATTTGTGTTTTTGAGTGTGATGTCTGGTTGACCAGGTGCCAGGCTCTGTGACATCTCACCCACCTGGGCTGCAACATACCTGCCAGCTCTTTGAATTGAGGACAAGGTGAAAGCGGACTAACTAATTGTGATACATTGCTTACTGCATGACAATATCAGATGGTGGCCTCCATAGATTACTTTGTCAAAGATACACTTTTTATGTATGAGGTGATATCACAGTCGTTCCTCCTATAAACTGTAATAACATTTTTTTCACACCCATGATTCTGCAAAAATGCACATTTACAAGGAATTATTAAAAGCTAATCCCCCAAACCCTTTGAAATATGAAGTCCAAATTAATAGTTATAATTTATTGATATATGTGGTAATTTGCTCCATTAATTAGACTTACCTCATTTACATAAACCTCAGTTTATCACGTCATGGTGATTGAGGCAGGACATTAGGCAGATTTTGCATCTTGTTTTTGTAATTGAAATACTCTGCCTGCTAGAAGATTTGCCCAGCATATATCAGTTATTGCTATATAAAAATGTTAGAAGTGTGTTAAGTAGCTCCCAACACTATCAATTTCGGTAGAGAAGAAGTCTTTTTGGTGTTTTAATACTGCACTTGCAAAAATGAGAGAGACTAACTGCAAAGAAAAAGCAATCAAAGTCAAGTACAACCAACATGTCATTAAACCTTTTAATGGTCTCAACCTCTCCATATTCCAGTTCACTGCAATTAGCAATAAAATTCTTAATGGGAGTGGACTTATGATGTAGCTGTAGTGCAGGTCAAGTTACACGGTCACACACAAAGACCTACACCATCAGTTATTTTCAGTGGTCTCTGACTCATAGAAAGGACATTTCTTTTTTTTTCTTCTGTCTTCAATTATTTTTCAGGAAGAAAAAACAAATTCAAGTACATGAGTCAGATTTCAGAAGCACAAATTCCTCTGTGTCTGCAAACTTTTTTCATCAGAGTCTATTACATTTAATGTTTTTTTCTTATTTTCTGTTGTGATTAAAGGTATATAAGCAATAACATTTCTGAAAATGTCATATAATAAAAAGACACCCACCTAAATTACATCTTGGTGTCTTAAAGGGGAAAAATATAGTAACTAATAATGCTTACATTTTTTCTTGTAAGCCATTAACAACTACTTAACGTTAATACTATTCTCCTCTCTGGAAGATCCATCTGAGCAGCTTCGTCTACAGCTTACAGCAGCCAGAAAACCAGTTCACATGCCGTGAAGGCACGTTCACTAAAACTGCAGAACAGAACAAGAAGCATAACCAGACTGACAAGAGATGTAGAGTCAGACATTGTTACAGAAAAGAACCACTCTGTGTCTCTACTCAATGGAGACATAAAATGATATGCCAAAGCACCTGCTTTGAATTGAGCCATACTGAGTACATTAGCACAACCAGAGCAGACGGGATTTGTTAAATGAAGATTCACCTTGGGCACCTTGAAATACATTTTGCATAGTGTGTCAAAACGTCATACCCCAGAGGACGTAAAACTAGATATTTATAGTTTTCAATCGAGTCAACCAACCTGAGTAACCATAAAGTTTATTTATGTCTTCATGTATGGACACAGTCTATTCTGAACTGTTTTCAAAGTGATATATTAAAACAAAGCAAAGATAGTTTTTGTATTTTGTGGAGGTTTCTTTTAGGCATAAAAACTAACTAACTTGGTTAATTTGGAAGTGATAATGTCTAAAGTAAATAACCTTCTTAATTAAAGCTGTTAACCTACATAAAAAAGCTTACCTTAACAAGAAACATAGCTAACTACTTGCACTAGAACCTTTTTCCCAAGTAAATAAACTAAAAGTTTAGATCAAAGTGTAACATACATTTTTCAGAACAACTTTGAAAATATTGTCTGTGTTTTGAAAGTGCATGATATGTTATTAACAGTCATAAAACTGCAGGCTTCCTAATTCAAGGTCCTAGGCTCTGCTCTGCTGTTTTATTTAGCATAACTGTGATTCGAGTGATATACAGTAGCTATCAATATAAATGTGATGTGAATACACCATCTACAGTAGAATTATTCAGTGCATAGTTGTACTGGTACTTGTTGTTTGGAGGTTTGGGAGTTTGGAAATTAGTTTATGCTCATACAGGCCTGCTTATCTCAGAGTGTTTGAGGGAAATTTGAATAATATCATTACATGAAACCGCAATGTTTGTATTTTAACTTTCCTTGTCCTTATCCAGTTCTGTGCCCCTGTGCCTATGGAGCCTGTTCGAGCAGATTCCTTTCCCAGCACATCTTAAAAGCCAGCATAGGACATTTTATAAGCTAACAGCTCTTTTCAAACCTTTTCAAGGGTCCCGGTAGAATTGTCACAGCTCAAGGTTGTTTTGGGATGTCATCGGTATCATCTGAGAAATGAAGCAAATGAAGCTAAACTATAGAAAACCTGTCCTACTCATTTCTCCTGATCAGGACTCAAGGTTCCACATTGTTGAAGCTGTTATCATGGCAGAGACAGGATCCTCCTGTTACAATTTGGCTTTTGTTAGAACTCGTTGACAGCATGCAGGCAAGTCTCACGCTGCCTTTGTCAAATTGGGGCTGTCTATAAAGGCCTCACACACTCAGGGTCTTACACCCACACACACACGCGCACACACACATACGTTGATACATTCGAAAGCTCAGAGGAAAAGAAAGTACAATATTGATGACAGTCTTCACTGTCTCCAAGGCTTACCACAAAATCAACTTCCATCTCACACACACACACACACACACACACACACACACACACACACACACACACACACACACACACACTAGATGGTTCCAGTGTGCAGACAGGCAAGGGTGCACTCTTAAAAGGGGGCTCAAATGTACACCATAATATATAGACATACATTTGCACACACATGCAGGTCTTTGTATGTTTATGTGCATATATGTGCAGATACAGTCTCTTCTTTGTCTCAGGAGACAGTGTACGCATTGTTTACTGAAATGACAGTGGACAAAACAGACTCAGAATACAAAAATAGCAAGAATTTCAGGAATGGACAATGCTGTTTTGTTTTATTTTTCAGTTTACCTTTTGAGTATTTTTAATATTGAAGGATGTTTTTCTTGGTTAATAGTAATAGCAAAAGAACTGGTAGCTTTTATTTAAAAAATATCATTTCTTATTGTGATATCAGCATTATTAAGGAAAAAGTGCACATGATACAGTAAGGTAAGGTTCAGTATTTGTCACTGACATGAGCAGTGAAAGTGTAATGTGGGATAACATAAAAATACTCAAGTTAATGACTGTTACCTCAAATTGAATGCCTCAAAATTTCACTTTAAGGTGGTATACTTAAGTGACTGTGCTGAATTGCATTGCACAGTTAGCAAGGTTGTTTTATAGTGTGGTTGCAATTAAGAAAGGGGAAATACAGCAAATAATTTTCTTTCAAGCATGAATTCAGATTGATTATACTTTTGCTTCTGGAGCATAATTATAATAATAAAAAAACAAACATTTATTAGACACTCGGTACTCAACAGATACTCTCTACATCAACCCATTCCACAGAATTCCTGCTCGATTATCAAGCTGCCGGCCTCGCAAAAGATCAATCATAGATCACAGTTAATGTCTCCCGTTTCGACACCCAGTGATTGCCTGGTTATTATCCCACTAATTATGACTATCATCATTATTATCATTTCTCTATTACAGTTCATTACTCCAGCGCTGAAAAAAGGATGGTATAATGGTCTAAGTGGCAGTTATTCCATTTATTGATTGGTTGTAAGGTGCAAACCTTGTTGCGTGCTGTTTTCTCCTCTGACTGAAAGTGTCTGAGAGCTGACAAGTTATTGCCGGGTTTTGAACTATTGGGCTGTAAAACGGCAAACTCACCAAACAAATAACTGACAGTGGGCAGGCATTTAATACACTTTGCTCACAGGATTGACTGCAATGTAAACCAGTTTTTGCTGTTAAGCAAAGCCAGAGGGGTAAAGTATATTTTATGATGAGCTATTTTATTGAGGCAATCAAAGATCAAACAACTATTTGATTATTGAAAATCAAATATGGCCAATGCATGCTTGTGTGTTAATATAGTAACTCAAAAGAAAATGCCTGCAGATAAAATATTTTCACACTAGGGAAAATTGCTTGATCACATTTTCTTTCAAACAACCACACAGGCAATTTGCCATAAAGATCTGCACCAATGCACACTCTGGTACCTAGCGAAACAGTAATCTACTAGTAAATTTGTTATTTTCAGAAAATCAATATTCCATGTTTTTTTCTTCCCGATTCAAAAACTTGGTTTGGGTTGATGCCAATTGAAGGTCTATACACTATATTTACACACGAGTATTACCTCCAGCCAGATTTGCATCAGCCTAAAGAGTGTAACCTGATAGTTCATTGCTTGTATTGAACATGTACAGTGCAGTTATTGTCTTGTCCAGCTTCCATTTAAGGGAGCTTTAAGAACTACCCACTATCCTACTTGAAAATAAAGAAGTGTACACACTTGAAGACCCTTCCTGTAGGCAACATTACAGTTCAAATCAAACGCAGTTGATATTTACTCAAGTGCTTTCTCAGCAGTCTTTCAACACACCCACCCCTTTGCAAACAACCTGAGGCAATCTCCATACACTCCCTCACTGGAAAGCACAAACAGACCAGGCTGCCTACACAAGCAGACGGATGGCTCAGTAGATAGCGAGACTGTCCCACCTTTGGAAGGTGAAAAAATCCGAATAAACCCCTGCTCTAAATAGTTGCGGTTTCTCGCAGTCATCATCCTTAGTCAACAACTGACTCATAACCTATGTTGTTAAACGCCAGATGCACAAGCTGTACCAATGTGATTAAGGACATAAAGGAATATCGCATCATGATGTTGTTGGCAGGACATAATTTATCTCTGCGAGAGTCAAATATCTCTGAGTCAAGACAAATACACTTAGGGTTAGACTGACAACCATGCATTTTGGGATTTAATGACATAAGCACTGAAACAGTTTCATTAGCCGTAGGGTTATACTCAGTTCATAGAGGAACATATTTACATTCAGCTCGACAGCATACAGACATTGAATGAATCCTGAAATCCGTCTGACTCCTATAGTGACGTGATTCTGCTGCTCTCTTACGCTATAAAGAGCATTTTGATGGTATGGTTTGATCTTCTTGCTGCAAATTATTGCAGGTTCACAAAGATGTTCAGAGTTGTCACCTTTAGCCCATCCATCCTGATGTGGTTGGACAGTGCCCACACACATGCAAAAGATCTTGGTCACATAGCGCTCCACCACATCATCAACACATCAAATGAGAGGAAACTGGTTTTGAAGATAAATGCTCAATCATTCATTCAGTCAAGTCAAGAGACTTGAAAAAACCAGAAACTTCCTGGGACACTTAATGTTGTTTGGGGATTTTTTTTCTTTAATTGGTCAGCTGTTTGTAATTGTGAGGCACACAAGTCGAGTTAAGTAACACAGAAAATGTAATTGGGAATCAACTTTACTCGTAGGAGTAATTTTTAAACTTACAGTATGATGTGCAGAGTTCACTCATACGTCTTTTCTCTGAGTCTGCACTCCTTTACTGTCCTTAATAATGTTTAGAAGGTGACAAACAAAATGTATATCTCAGTATCTGTTGTCACAAACTACACAGATGTCTTTCTTAGTTTGTATCAATAAACAACATATCCATTTAACAGTAATTCCAAGTTGTGTACAGTTATGAGAAAAAGAAAGTTCTCACAGGAATTTATGCAGTCTAAGTACACTGTTATTGCTTCTAGGAAGTAAAAAAGAAAAGTAACATGGAGGCACTGCTAATCAGATGCACTTGCGTCCATATCCCAGCAAATTCACCCCAAGGTCAGACTGTGCAAAGCTCAGAGAAACTGCAAAAAACCCAAGAGCTACATCTCAGGCTCCACAGTTAACATCTTAAATGTTAAAGTTCATGACACTACTATTAGAGGAAGACTGAACAAGTATGGTTTGTTTTGATGGGTTGCCAGGAAAGAAGCATCTTTTCTCTGAAAAGAACATGGCAAAATGTCTTAAGTTTGCAAAGTTGCTTCTGAACAAACCACAAGACTTCTGGAACAATGTCCTTTGGACAGACAAGAACAAAGTAGAGATGACTGGCCCAAATACACCGCACTGTGTTTGGTGAAAAATAAACACATACCAGCACCTGATACCAACTGTCAAACATGGAGGTGGAAAGGTGATTATTTCGGCTTATTTCGCAGCAATAGGACCAGGACCGAATTTCTCTGTATACCAAAAAACTCTAAAGTCAAATGGGACTTGGCTTATCTTGGCTAAAACTGGATCATTCAGCTGGATCAATCAACAATGATCTCAAGCAAAGCGTAAAATGCACAACAGAATGACTGAAAAAGAAAAGAATCTAGGTCTTGCAACGGTCCAGACAAAGTTCAGACCCAATGGAAATGTTGTAGTAGAACCTTAAGAGATCTGTGCATAAACAAATGCCTGCAAATCTTGATCAGTGAATGAAGCAACATTGTAAAGAACATTGGTCCAAAATTCCTCCATAACGATGTGAGAGAATGATGAAGTCGTATAGAAAATTATCATTATATAAGTTCTTGCTGCTGAAGCTGGTTCTACAAGCTATTGAATTGGGAACTATTCTTAGTTTTTCACAGGACTGCATATATTTACATGAAAACTTTATTTTTTTCACATGACTGTATGCACAGGAGGAGAGGAAATTTCATTCATCATAAATGATTTTTTTTTAATGTTTTTGACAAAGTGGAAGAAAAAGTTAGCCAGATCAAAGTACAATGTCAGATTTTAATTACATATTACAGAGATTTGTCAAACTATCAATTGTAATAGGGGGTCATATACAGCTCCTGTCAAGTTTTAACTATATTATATAACAGTCAGTGACACTACACACCTTTAAACTGAAACATAGTGACAGATCAGCAATCATCTCACTAACAGCACATTGAACCAGACCCAATACTTCATGTGAGAAGAACAGAGTGAGAAAAACACAAAGTTCTGCTGACTGATGGAACCCCAAAGGAACAAATTTTAAATAAAAATTTAAACTGTTTATCATTTTGAATACCATTTCAGTTATCATTGCCTTAGAGCACTTTGTACATACATAACCATGTGTTTCTTATTACTCTTCATAAGATGTGACTCATTCTGAATATAAACTTCCAGATGATGATTAATTTATCTTTTTTTCACCATTTCCAGTCAAATCAATATTACTTGATTCATAGTCTTGGGAGACTCTTCTTTCAGAAAGAGTGTATAAATCAATTATGTTTCTATCTACAAGTACCTCATCTCATTGCAAAAAAACAAAAACACTTAGTCACACCAACAAGTGTCTTAATTGTGCTAAATTAATTGAAAAAATGCACAACATACTATATGCAAATAAGAAACACTTTGATCTTTTATACTTACTGATTACTGTTGTTCCCATGGGTGTGCAAACATTTCATAGCAGAATGTCAAGAAATCCATTTAAGAACAAAATTTTCAAAGAAAAAACATCAGTTCATGCTACTTTAAAGGTTTCCAGTCAATGCCAAAGAGTCAAATGCTGAAATGTTTGGCTCAGGAACTGTGAAAAAGAAAGAAAAACTGCCAAAAAACTACCCCATCAACTGCACCATCTGTACTCATCATTATCGTATTGAGTGCTTTAGCTGATATTTGATTGGATCTCTGCTTTAATTAGTGTGTTGAGTTCCCTCTGTTATGTATTTACTTTTTTTGTAAATTATAGGCTACTGTAATTGAAGAGGGCACAAATTAAATGAGTCTGTGCCACAAACTTGATTATGTGTGGCTCCAGCTCTGGCTGGCTCATGATAGAGGGAGCCCAGTCATCTGCTTCTTTCTGAAGCTTTAAGAATGACATTTTATGCCGTGTGTGCTCATTGACAAATTGAGCAAGCGAATCAGGCTGAAAAAGAGAAAGAGCAGAAGAGAGAGAGAGAGGAACAGTAGCAGATTACAGCATGCCAACTATATTAACATATCCATCTGGTGTCTCATTTTTCACCATTCTCACTCACCCCATTGGCCCCTGTTGCCCCTGTCACTGGGCTCAAGCGGGCCCATCCAGGACAAGGTCATGTTGTTGCCGTATGTTATGAACCTGCCACCTGATTCCAGAGATGCCTGTAGGGACCTGGCATACCAGCATGCTGGCAGGGTGGCAGCAGTGCCTCTGTTGCTATACACTGATAGAAAGCAAGGCAGAGTAATGTAATATGGGTCATACAATCACACACGTACGTATTCCCACAAAATAACACCTTTCGCCAATGCTGTCTTTTTCAATCACCACTTTTATCCCTTTTCTGTTTGTATTTGTCTCTCTTCATCAGGCAGTGATAATGGTATAATCTTAACATGTGTATGAGTGTATTTCTGCCACACATATTGGCAATCTTTGCAATCTAAACATCTATCTTTGAAACAAGTAAACAGCCAGATGGCATAACTAGAGTGCAACTAGGCATCGAGTGAAACATGGTAATATTGAAATACTGTAAGAATGAGAGGAGGTCTCTTCCAAAGAGAAAGGCAGCAAAAACAGAATGTCATATTGTTTATGTGGTTAGCACTCCAAAGTCATCTACAGCATTTATTGATTTGACAGAAAAATATAATTATGAAAGTAAAACCACAACCACCTCCCTTCATTTATCTCCTTGAGCAAATAACATTTGTTTGGAAGTTTTCTATGCCCTATAGATTCTGCAGCTTCTGATTTGAAAGGTCAAATGACCCTTGAGGATTTTATATGCACAGCCTTGACTTTAGAGTTCAGTGAACCAGTGCCTCTGCAAAGACAAAGACAGAGAAGTGAAGAGTGAGTTGCTGAAACAAGCTTTTCCCAAACCATCATTTAACATTTCATTCTGACCTCTCAGTACAAGATGATTCGGTTTAAAAAAAAAAAAAAAGGAAGGATGGATAAATTTCTGCTGAGTGTTTGCATTTCTTTGCCCTCACCATGCATAGACCTGATTTTTTTCTGTGCCCTTTTGTTGTAGACCTAACCCCTCTCCCCAGCTTCCTTGAATTCCTATGACATCACCAGATCTTAGATGATGTTGATGTAGACGTCGATGAAATGCTGCATCATTCTGAAAACCTCTGTGGACTCCCTGTTGTTTCACATTATACGTGCATATACTGCACATCTCCAAAGTAAAACTGACCCATGTGTATAAACATAACCATTACTTAATGAGTAATAATGTCTCACATTTTCCACCGACTTGCAGTCAGACTTTTCCAGATACATCTCGCATAAACTTTCAGTACATAAAGCTGCATTAAGTGCGATGTGTTATTTTATTTCCATCTCTGTGCCATTGTTCTTTATATTTCTCTCTCTGTCTGAGCTTTCTCTTTGTCCCTTCTTCTGTGGGTGGTGAGGTCAAAAGATACCCTTCATGCATTCATTCATAAGAGCCAGCTGGATGATGGGCTTCAAAAATATTAGCTTTCTCTCAAGCAAAGAGCTCTGGGTGCTTTACTCTCTTGTATTGTTTGTTTATTTCACTCAATTCAAGCTCCCACTTATGTGAACATTAAATCTACTTATTCACAACAAAATTAAAATTCTTGATATGTACCAGCAAAGCTATAAAAAAAATCTCTCTTCCCAGCTAAAATGCATGAGTCTTAAAAGGCAGGCTTAAACTGCCTCATAGACTTGAGATAAAATATGTGTTTGACTAGATAAGTAATTGTTGGAGGAATGGTTGAAAAGGCTCCAAAAACCAAAAAAAGAGAAAGTTTAGGGATTCCCTTTGCATTCTTAATGATATTTTATTGTTGTTATTCTCTCAGGCTCTTATATTTTTCAGATTTTTTATACAACCAATGACATGAAACTTGACCTTTTGCTTTTTCTCCATTGCATGAAAAAATGGATATTTTAAATTCCAGTAAAAATGATCAAGTTCATACCCTGTTCTCCACTGATATGAGCTAAACCTTTGACTGAATTATGTATTATCTATTTAGAAGCAGCTTATATTCATTGTATGACGGTAGATAACTTACACCTACAGCTATGACTAAGTGAGGTCAGCCTCTGCTCATACAGAGTCAAGAGAGTAAATCCCACTTATCATGATGGCTGCTTGACAGCTCTTTAGCAACAGCATACATACCCCATATGTTACAACATATGGAATGAGACACTTCCCCTTCATCTCCACTGTCATTAGATAAAGCACAGTTTCATGGATATGTATCATCTTAGGTTACTCATGATGTTATTGATTGTAAGATCAGAAGATTATCCATGCTGCCTGATCTTTAACAGTCACCCTCTTTAATGTAAGTATAGATAAAAAGTCTGCAGGCACATGTAATTACAAATTACATGCTATCAGAGATTCCATGCTCATACTGGCAAACTCATTCTGCTGAATCTTTTAGTGAACCCGATACCTGATGCTCCCATAAACATCACAAATATTTAATATTTCCAATAAGATTTCTATATACCTCATGTGTTTCCTATAGTGGACTTTGAATTTTAAAGCAGGCATTCACAAATATCATCCGCACTGGTGGGTCTTGAATCTCAAATCAGTCATTTGAGCAGTAAGTTCAACTTCTTCTCATTCCCATTGTGTTAGATAGAAAAGACACTGGATATCAGACACTGATACAAGGTATTTTGTACTTTGATGTGCCCACTGTGTAAAATGATAAGGACAAACTTTATATTACTGGGTTTATGAAGCAGGACTTTGTTGCTTTTTTAAGGCTGAACAGTGTTTTCAGCTTTTAATGGGTACCAAAGCCAGGAAAAGATTCTGATTTGGTTCAAAATTTTAACACACTGAGAAATAACACTAATGAGTTTTTAATGTTTAAATGTGATGCCAAAGGGGCCTGCCCAAGTCTCCAAATGTGACAAGTGAGGAGTAAGACTGACCTCTTGCAAAAGGACACAGCGTGAGTACCTGTCAGATGCCTGTGGCTTTCACAAAACAGCAACAACAATTATGCTATTTACAGTGTACAATAGTTTTCCATATGGTAAGCACTACTCTGATTAAGTTGCATATTATAAGGGAATTTCCTATATTAGTTCAATTTACCTGCAACCTGCAAATGTATTCAGCCCTGATTTGCTCTTTGAAACTCATTAAATTAATCTGAATTTCACCAGTTCTGCTTTTTAAAAGTATTTAAAATAGTTAAAATTACACTTCATCCAGCAATTACCTGAGAATTAGTGGTTTTATATTATTAAACATTTCCTCCCAGAAAAAAATACCTGTCCCAAATATACCCATAAATCAAATGATTAGTTGTAAATATTTATTGCTGGTTATTGTAATTCAAAACAACAAAACAGTTTTGCCAGTTTTGCAATTGTTGGGGATTGTAAGGACTGAGTTTTATACGTGTACAAACTTATCTTTTATCATTTATTATTAGTGTTCCATCTCTGCTTCTGCCAGAGCACAGGTCAGAAAATAGAAATGATAGGTCACTTGGTGAGTAAAACCCTTGACTTGACTTCAGCTGGCATTTATTGCTTCTCTAACCCCTTTTATTAATGCTGAACCTGACATAGTAGCAATAGCGAGACACAAGAGACTTCATTCTACAAAAAGATTCAGGCCAGCTCTTTGCTCTGAGGCATCCGTGAATGCTTTACGCACAATTGAGGATTGTCTAGGCGTACTAATGTGTATGTGTTATAATTCTACACACAACACATGCTGAAATGCAAGCCAAATGTTATCTCTTTTTAAAGGCACATCATATTTGCATAAGAGTATGCAAAGAGTTTGGAATACATCACTGTGAGATGCACTCAAAATGCAGGAAAAGTACTATTTTTCATATTTTTGGAATTGTTGTGGGTCAAAAGAAACTATGGAAAATTACTTCTGTCACAATATTCTGGTTTTTGTCTCTGAGATCACACATAATTTGTCTAGAGAGTGAAGTAAACATAAAAGTACAAGGTATAGGCATTATGCATTCATCCCAGCGCACAGTTCAAAACAAAAAGAACTTTTACCAGTGGGGGATAATTGTTTGTACGGTGACATAGTTTAAAAAAAAATATGAGATCAGTGTCACTTATCCTTCTCTTCAATACCTTTAATTCCCAACTTTTAGTGTTTTACTAGCTGATCTTTAATTAAAGAGATGATTGCATATTGCTTGGATTCACTTGTACTTATGAGAGTGGTTTTGTGCATGTGCACATTTGTCTGTTTTCACATAAAAGAGAAACCCCCTCGTCTAGGTTGTAGGTATGGTAGTGCATCTGCATTAAGGGTTCATCAGAGAGAATAAATGTATATGAACAAGGTTTCCTTTTGCAAAGTGCTAACTCATTCTGAGCACAGACAAATTGTTCATATTCAAGCTGCCCACTAATGTCATTTTCTAAATTCATTCCGACATGGGAGCTCAAAATGAAATGAAACCCTACCGCTTTCATCATTATTGTGTTATCATTCCCCCCACCTTTCTCTCAGTTTCTCCTCCACATTGGTCCGATTTGTTTCACCTCATTCCTTAAACAGTGATTCACCTTCTCCCGAGCCCACTGGGGTCTTTTTATAACCAAACCATACATTAAACATGTACCGCATTAAGCAGATCTCTGTACTGATGTCACCAGTCTCCAATAAAACCGCACCATTATTCTCAATATGATAACACAAAACAGACAGTCACTAAACATCCTGTGCCCTCCAGAGATACTGGCATCCCTGTTAAAATGAGCAAAAGAGGCAGAATAATAAAAGAGAAAAATAGCACAGATGAGTCATGCTCTCTTGCTGCTCACTATTCAGTATTATAAAATTACTATCATTCATTGTAATCACACTTTTCTACAGGGTCTGATGTTATGCACTCAAAAGGAAATGCACAGTATTTTACAACAACCGACATCACAGAAAATGTGCATTTCACTTTGATTGATATACCTGTTGGTTGTATTTTTTATAGAATCTAAATTCCTGAGCTACTAACAAATACCAAGCACAATATACTACTCAAGCCTAACTGAAAACATGAGCGAGAGATACATAACATAAGCCATACTTAACAAGATACAAATCAAGTGTTGGGGAATCAGGACATACTGATGAAAAGCGTGCTACTGGAATAAGGCAGTCGACATGAATGGACAAGGACTGATCATATGGTATGCAATGCTGATGCAATGCTACTATGCCAGCCTACCCAGTGTGAGGGGTTATATGCATTGCATGGGAGAATTATGGACGACTAGAAAGTGAACATCCATACTGACCAAGAAGCACCTAGTAGCTCTGTGCAATGGTCCTTGAATTTACTGAAGAGTGAACTCTCTCGCAAAGAGAGAATTTTTGTGTATAAGTTTATGCTGGTGCTCCCACATTACCTCCCATTCCAAAAAAGAAGCTGCAGACGCTCCCAGGAAGGAACAGCTGGGCCATGTCTCGGTTTTGTAGGCGATCAGAGATGATCCCTTGAATGCAAGATGTGTGCAAACAACCTAACAAATTATGGACTGAATTACACACTGTCAAAGGCTGATAGGGCACTGACTACTTCCTGCTGTGAGTCACATTGGTAGACTGGACCATTTCTCTTTGAAGGCTTGTGAGTAGGTGACTTGGGTCTTCTCAGAGGCCTGGTGGTTTGGGGGATCTGAGCAGCATCTGATGACATCTGATTTTATTTGGAGTCTGCTGGAGCTACTGTTTGTGTTTTGGGGGTTACAACTCCTAATGCTGCTATTACCAGTGGTACCACTTTGGACTTTGTATCTTTCAAATCTGCTTCTATATTTTCTCTTGCTCCTTCTTCCTGATGTTGCTATCCACTGGGATTGCCACAACTACAAATCACAACTCTTCTACTCCTTATCAGCGTCCACTATATCAGGTTGGTTAGCCAGCATCTGCTTGTCTGTCTGGAACCTTATCCTTGTTGTTCTCAACAACCTTTAGTCTCCCATCGGGACTTGGGGACTTCTACTCTGTATGCGGCAAAGATGTTCCTGTACACTATCCCAGCCACATAGTTGTGCTTCTCAGTGTATGCAGTCCCAACTTCCATCTTACATCATGCTACTGTGTGTTGGATAACCTACAAAGCACCTTTGCGCAGACTACAAATTGGGTCCTGTCAGCTATGGTAGACTCCTGCCTCTGTGGATCTGGTGCTTAACTCCTGCTCTTGTGCTGCCATGATAAGAGCTTCAGTGCTATGATTTAAGCCGCCTGTTTCTAGCCACTGGTAAGATTTCTTATTGTCTGCCACCTTCTGTATCTGTCACAGTGTAGTGGCAACATGACTGTCTTAGGATCACTGGGTTGGAGGTTTGAATCCTGGCCATGGTACACATCTAAAAAGGAGCCCGTAGACTAGGCCTCCCAAGCCTATCTTGAAATATGAGCAAGAAATAAAGAACCAAAGCCAGACCAACTGAGCCTTCCTACTGTATCTGTGTAGATTCTTTATCATCCAGGTCATGGTAGTCTTGAGAGCTTGAAAAAGAAGGCAACTAGGTTTCTTTCATTTCTAAAGAGGTTTAATTGCTTTCTCTTTCAAGCTTTCAGGACTGTTCTTGGTCAAATGGGCATCCACTTAAACATATTAGCCTACAGAAACCAAAGGAAGCAGAAATAACACAGAGAATTAGCCAGAAAGGGAACAATGCAGTCCAAGGTAGAATTGATTTGTTGATGCTTGATGACGGTATCTTCAATACTAGTTTGTGTCTTAAGTGCGGAGTTGTTTTAACTGAAAGATATTGTATTCCTATCTTATTTTCCTCTCACACCTCACAAAAATGCTATGTTACTGTATTTGTTTAATGAAATTAAAGTTCACCGTTCATGTAGGAAATTGTAACAATATGAATACAGCTTTAATTATGTGTCACCATGTGCAATCTATAAATTCCTCCTGAATCTTTATGAGCATAAATCCACAGTGAGAAACATCACTCCCACATAAGCACAGCATGAGAATAACCTCAGACACACACACACACACACTCACTGAAGAAAGCGAACACACAAGAGGTTTATAGAGCCTCTGTTGGATGTTCAGTCTCATTAGAAGTGTTTCCTCATGAATAACATTATTCAGGATGAATCACTTGATTATAGATTTCTCTGTGTGTGCGCGTGTGGTGGCTATGTGGGTCGACAGCTTTCTCTGCATGCATCTGTCTGTGTCTGTGTGTGTGTGTGTGTGTGTATCTTGCCAGAATAAACAACAGTGGGAAGTGCCAGTCAGTGAAAAATGGGCACCACCTCTCTTCGCTCTCCTCCTATTGATTTAATCTCCAGCCCTTTGCCACTTGCTGCCAAATCTGTCTTCACAAAACACATCTAAGGACAATGCCTTCCACTTGGGTTTTGTTTGCGTGCCTCTCTGAAATAGGCCCAAATAACCATGGCAGGATATCAGAATATTTTCTGAGAGAGTAGCGATTTTCTTCACTGCTATGAGGATGGTTTAGCACCTGCATAGATTGTATACCTGTAGTATCTACTTATGTCCTTTTCACCTTCACTTCTATAAAAGAGATCTTCTTTGCAGCTTTTTTTAACAAACATTCTTCCCATCAGAAAGTTTAATAAGGATGGTTGAGTTAGTGTAGATTACAGTGACACTATTTTATTATATGTAAATAAAACCTGTTTAATGTGATAGTTACATGGTGTGAATGGGGTTGTTGTTGTTGTTGTTGTTGTTGTTGTTGTTGTTGTTGTTGTTGTTGTTGTTGTTGTTGTTGTTGTTGTTGTTGTTGTTGTTGTTGTTGTTGTTGTTGTTGTTTTGCGTCTGGTAACACTTATATTTCCTAAAATTCTGATGGGGGCATTCGAAGACTGTTCCGCTTCTAGGTATTCTAGAGATTTTTCTCCCTGGTTTGCTTTGCCATGTAAAATCTCAGTGTGCAAGGTTTAGGGCATAGGTCTTATCCCTACTGATTGGAAAGCACCTCTCGTCTGGAGGTGCGATCATAACAGAGTCTGTCTGAACCCTGTGGATTTTCTCTGGTGGCAAGCTTACCTGAAATACAGCTTCCACTACTGGCAGCAGCCTGGCTGTCTCATCCAGGTTTGCTGCAATTACAAAACCTCTGGCAGTGAGTTGTTCTCATCATGTCCACATGGGAGGCCAGTAAATGAGAGCAACCGAGTAGAAAAAGAAAAAAAAGTTTGTTCCTTACGCACGTCTGCAGCCACTTCCCACTCTGCGCACACACCATCACCTCCCCCTCTCAATCTCATTGTGCTGGCAAATTAAAATTCACGGGTTGCCAAACCATCCATTCTCTCTCTGCTGCTTAATTGTCTCGAAAATTGAGGAGATTACTGGGTGCGATTTATGTACAAATAAGAATCTGTCAGAAACCTGGCAGTGTATACATTGACATACACACAGACTCGATGAGCCATGGGCAATGACCAGCTTGGCCTTTGTCCATTTTCAGTTCTACCCCTTCTGCAGCATTTTGGGCAAGGTATGCTTGCAAAAGTTGGCACAACACTGTGGGAAAAAAATAGACACTCTCATAGATACTGAAAATCACACACTGGCATGTTTGAAATATAACAGTCATCCCCTTAGTGTATATCAGCGTTTCTGCTTTTAATGTAAATTCTGCCTTTAAGCATATGGTATATCATAACATATCAGCTCATGGATCCTCATTGTTACTGTAAATGTTTTTAGCTCTTACTCATTACTCATGTAAATAGCAAAAACTTGCACATTAGTCATGCCGTATGTTTTACAAGAAAAAAGTTTAAATACGAGTACATTGCTCGAGTTGTATAGTTTCCATTAGTCACAGTCTCAGCGATTGGTCACATTAATCTCATAACATATTGCCAAGCTGGCAGCACTGGCTATAAGAGCAGAGCTTATATTTGCCTTACAAGTGCTTGTTGAGCTTAGAGCCAGTAGTAAAAGTCATAAAAGCTAACACTCATAAATAAACACTCATTTTGTATAATCTGACTATACATTTCTGAGAGATATTGATTCATTCTGATATAATAGCCCAAACAAAGAACGCACTCTGTTGTACTTCATTGAGGTGCTACCTACAAATTTCTGTTAACAGTTATGAATCTCAACCTCCACAATTTATGTGATTTTTTTTTTTTTTTTTACTGGCACAAATCATTGTACTTTTCATGAAGTGAAATAACGTCACCACCTGCCCTTAATTTTAAGGGCAGGTGTAGGCGCATGGTGATATAGTCCCGCATATGCAGTTATTGAACTTGTGCCTGTACTGTGCTGCTGGCAGTGAATAGCTGGATGGACATGTAATAGAATTATCTGCTCATGAGAATGATTTATCATGTCAGCGTCGTATGAAAGCAATATTATGTCATATTCATGTCTACAGGTGCATATGGGTTTGTATGTAAATGTGCAGCTATGCTAAAAGCACCTGTTCTCTCCTGAGATGAAGCCAAACAAGGCAGTGTGATCATAGCCTTACAACTGTATGAATGTTGTCTCACCTCTTAGACTGCTGTAGCTCGACCCCACCTATCCCCATCCCTCTACTCTCCTCCTGCTCCTACTTCTCGTTTCATTCCAGCCCATTCCAGCTAAATCCAATTTGTTATGGTTTCAAATAAGGCCTCGTTTTCTCTGTCTTCTCACCACTTCAAACAAAGTGGCTTTCATTATTGCTTGTCCAATTTGAAATAGTTTTCCCCCATTTTTCTGTCTCTTCAAGTCCACTCTAGCAGTGATGCACAATAGGCAGTGTAGGCTCAAGATGTGCAGCACAAGGTGTAGAAAGTGAAAAGCCTTTACACAGCTTTATGGAGATATTATATTGTAGCTTTAGGACATGACTGGCATTTTGCTTCACGCTGAGGTTGCCTTTCTGCTTTTGTAATGATGCAAATTCTGATATCCTCTTTACCAGTGCACATGTTTGTGCATGTGTGCCTCTGTACACACAGTAATGATGTTTTTTGTTTTCTTGTAATTGTTTCTTTGTTTTGTTTTTATTGAGCACTTGTACTTTTTGCTGAAAAAAAATGAGGAAAACATTGCAATGACATTAAAATTGTGATTTTAAATATTAACCTTGACAAGTAAGACAGCAACAGTAAAATGTTTTGGGGGTTTGTTTTGTTGTGTTTTTTCTAAAGCACATCAGTTGTAAAGACAGAGCACACGCCTGGTTTCCTAATTGTTAAGTAAATATACAGATGGAAGTGTTTTACTCCAACATTCTTGCTCCTATGAGTCCTGTTTTAATTGAAAACATGCTTATGGATACTGCCTTTGATTGCATTGCCAAGCATTTGGAAGTTACGGGGGCTTTTCTACAGTCTAGTTGTTGATTGATGGGAATTATAAATATAAAAATATCAAAGTGGTTTTAATGATCCTGATATAAATAATTAGAAAAATTCTAATGTTGAATAATGATGACAACATATGGTGATGTTAACTTGCATGCATGTGATTTATAGACAGCAGTGTCATGTATGTTGTATGCAAATGAACTTGGAGGGAAATATTTTCTTTATGTGCATCTGTTGTGTTGCAGGGAATGATGTATCTAGAGGAGCGTAGGCTTGTCCACAGGGATTTGGCAGCCCGAAATGTTCTGGTCAAATCTCCCAACCACATCAAGATCACTGACTTTGGCCTGGCTCGTCTGTTGGATGTCAATGAAAAAGAATATAATGCTGATGGAGGAAAGGTAAATCGTGACATTGCCTTTAGAAACATTGTCAAATAATCAAATTTGGTTAATTTCCTTTGGTAAATAGACATTTAATTTCCTTGTGAGAATCTGAGTTGATCATCACTGCCACACTTAGAAAAATTAAGCCATAGAAAGCAAGCATGAAACAATTTCCTGAATGGGATGCCTTCTTTTGTACTAGAGAGAACAATGAGTTTTTAAATGCTAGAAGACTGTTCGCAAGCAAAACAAGCCATCAATGCCACCGCCGAACATGTTCACCTTGGAAGTGCAGTGTGTGAAATTATAGCCTCAAAAAACATAAATTAATAACTATGTTTTCATAGATGAATGGACTAAAGTTATCAGAGCTTATGATTGTGAATAAGGGCTATCTAACATTAGCAACACTTTAATGTATGAAGTTGAAGGCTTGTGTTGTTTATATGGGCTATTTTTTTTCTTTGGTCTGAAGTCTCCACTGTTTGTTTGTTCCTCTCCTTTGCTCTTTGTTTCACATTTTCCTTGTGTCTTTTGTGCTCTTCATCTGTTCCCCTATATGTGTCACACACAGAGCAGAGTAAAGCAGGCACACTCTTAGCAGAGGAGAGGAGAGGCAGGTGAAGTGAAGATAATGTTACTTGAGATGGTGACAGCTAGGAAGGAGAGTCATTTTAAAAGGGATCAGAAACTTTGCTTTGTTTTTTTTAAGCTCAAATAGCTGTATTCTTCTATGTAGTGAGTTTTTGAGGTGCTGATTGCCGGATTGTGTTATCTTCAAAAAGACCCAGATCAGGCATTTAAGCTAAACTAATCTGCTGCTGGCGTTTGCTCTGTATAGACTGACTAAAGTCTCTTCTGACTGTCAGGAAAGTGAATGAGAATAATGTAAAAGCTTTCATTTAAAAATTTCAATTTCATTTGCATTTGAACCAGACATTTAAAATGTGCCAAAAATGTTTTAATATAAAGTCTGCTTTATAATTCTTTCCTTAACATTTAAATGAAAAATGCAGTTTGAATGCTGGAGTGTCTAATGGCTGCAGTAACCGTCATGTTAGTGCTTTTTGTTACTTTTGCAATTGGTCCGGTATGATCACTTGAACTTGTAATAAGGGCCATCTACCTCAGTTATTTGTTGAATAAAGTGTTGGTTTAGGAGATACAATATTAATAAATAACCATTTTGAACCTTACGGCTGACATTTTGTAAAAGACAGCAATACACATTAACATTAATGAGGGTTTCATATTCTACGAGAAGAACTTAGCCCATCACAAAGGACAGTTTCACTGGAGTGAAATGCTATTCTGCTCTACTGGACCGTGTTATTTACCTTTGGGGATTTCAAAACCCTGTAAACATAGTAAACAAATATATCCTTGAGGCTGTGCTTACATGGAGTTCTGACCTCTTCTAATCTTTGTTTATCCTTTGCCGCTTTTGTATTTTGTTTTCAAACCTCTTTATTCAAGAAAGTCTTTTTCATCCCTCTCTCTTCCTCTCTTTCCAGTGTCTCCAACACGGTTTATATCAGTGACGATCACTGTAGTATTTTCCCCTCAGCTGAGTGAAAGACAGAAATTCTGACCTTCCATACCCCTCTCTTCTCAGTTTCCATCACTGTAATAAATAGAATTTCAAATCTAATTATAGTGTTAAGCTGCATATCAGATTGACATGTTTTTGTCTCACCTTATTCCAGCATTGATGGAGCTTGTGTATGTGTGTGTCCTCTTTTTTCCTAAAACTTTGTTTTCCTTTATTTTCTCTTACACTTCGGCTCGCCAGTATCGTTGATGTATCTTTGCCAAAATGGTCCATTATACACTGTCAACACACAACCAGCTGATATTTAGTATAACAAAACTTGGAAAATTAGAGTTTTCCTTAAGTATAAGGGTACTAACATCTCTGCTTTTATTAACAGATGCCCATCAAATGGATGGCCCTTGAGTGTATTCATTACAGGAAGTTCACCCATCAGAGTGACGTTTGGAGTTATGGTAAGTGTCCTTTGAATATAACAATGACAGTTTTCTATATAATTTTATTGATAAAGATACTGGTTGGCCTTCATCCAATAAAATGTATATAGAAAAGCTGAAATGTAAAAAAAAATGCCAAAATTTTTTTCTGTTTTATAAGTTTTATTGATAAAGATACTGGTTGGCCTTCATCCAACAAAATGTCAGGTATAGTCAAAAAGCTGAAACATAAAAAATGCGTAATTCGAAAATGCCAGTGGTGGGTGACATGTTATGGTCCTGAAACATGAATGACACTGCAAATGGTTATTTTAGCCAGTGGTGGGTGATTGTTAGGCAACATGATGACATTATAATATCAGATGCCACTAAGAGCATTCGGGGCCCTTTAAAGTGTATCTGTGTGCCTAGTTTGGTTGCTCAACCGCTGACAGTCTAGCAGGAATTTGCAGACAAAGAAAAATAAAATAAGAGGGGAATAGAAAAAGGGCGCATGAGGTAGAATGTGTTCAAGGCCATCTTCATATTCTTGGTTTTATTCATTATTTACAGACTGTTACATCAAAATACATGTAGTGGGAGAAAACTATTGAAGGTACAAGGCTGTGAGGGAGAGGACAGAAGGACCAGGATAGGAAAGAGGGTGAGATCACGCTCCTACTGAGAGCTTGGCTTCGACTCTTCCCTGTCCATTTAAAACAACAAGAGCAGCCAAGAGACAGTGAATAGACAGTGGATGGACACTTTACTTTGGACTCGTATACTTGTAGTGTAATGTGAAGTAAATTGTGATTAATAAAATCCTGAACATTATTTTAACTCATCTTTTTAGTTTCACAAGAATCAAGAACCATTTGAGTGGTTGATTATTTTCTTTGGTGGCTAATTAGAACAGACCCGACCTGGCTGATTGGTTGGTTTTGCAATCTGTAAAAATTGCAGAGAATAAGGGAATAATTTGGGGACACTTGAGTGTAGTTTGCACAAGGAAGCATAAAACTGTAGATCATTAAGAATTGGTCACATCATGAGTCTTTGCACAAGGTGTTGATTTTATCCAAGCCAGAGGTCTAAATCCTTGTCATTTCTGCATACCTCTTGCTGACAAAGATCTTTCCCATAGCATACAATGCAACATTGTAGCAAGGTGGTTAAAAGCAGAGTCATGCCTATGTTTTCCTGTCATTTATTTATGTAGTTTGCTTGAGACTGAGAATTATTGGTAAAACAACATTTACCATTTTCTTAGGACATCTCTTTTTCAAATGTCTGTTTCATTAAATGAAAAAGATTCAGAGTGCACTTGTGCTTCCTTACTCTAAAAGAAAAGGAACATTTAGTCTTTGTTTTCCTTTTTCCACTTACTTAGTGAATCTGTTACACACACACATTTCTACTTGTTCTTGTTTTTGTAATTATCTTTTTATCTCTCCTCACTAATCTGTCTGCCTTTGTGCTCATATATCACTACTCCTACATCTTTCAGGTGTAACCATTTGGGAGCTGATGACCTTTGGAGGGAAGCCATATGATGGGATTTCTACCAGAGATATCCCAGATCTGTTAGAGAAGGGAGAGCGTCTGCCTCAGCCACCCATCTGCACCATTGACGTTTACATGGTCATGGTCAAATGTAAGTACAATCTCAAAGTAGCCAGAAGAACAGAAACTCTCTTTAATAACCTAAAATCAAATGCAACAAATCAAATAAATCAGAATTAATAATTACTGTTTCTACCATGTTAAACTGAGAGCACTGAGGAAACATGCTAGCTAGTTTTGAATAAAAAAAGTGTTTAGAAAACATTTGGTAATCAGTAGATTGCAGTTCTACAGTTTAGCCCACCTGTTTTCTTTTAATTGATCATACTAAAATTTAAGAGGACTGCAAAGCATGAACAGGTTGGCCTTAGTGGTCAGCCACTGCTGTTATACTGTCAGGCACTGGGGTCACAGGTGGCACTATACCCTCTGGCCACTGCTGACAGGACAAAGACTGGGTGCCAGCACCGCTTCAGCCTTCTCTACTGCTCTCCAAGGTTCAGCCTCTGGCCGTTTCTGTCACCTTGGCTTTTACGGTCACCCTCAACCTGCGCCAATCTGGCAAGTGGACACAGACACGGCAGGGAGAGGTTACTATCACCTGCCTGTTATCTGACTTCTTTCTGCAACACTGCACATACTGAAAAGGCTCGTGTGCTCAGTGTACTTCTGAAGCTTTAACTCATTTCACTATCCTCTTCTTTACTGGCACTAATAATAGACAGTATGCACCAAGACAAAAGATAATCAATTTTACATGTGAAATGGCTTGTGTATGTATTTATGTATTCACATCTAAAGCCACATTTAACCATCTTTTCCCTGGATACCTAGTCAGCCTGTACTCAAGGCCAGACCACATGATTGCTTTGGCATTATATCATCATGTTCACATGGAAACTGGCAGAAGAGCACATAGCTCCATATGGCCATTCTAGCGATGAAACAGTATTTATATTTAAATTTGAATAAAGAAGAGAACTTTATTTAAACTCATCTAATTGATCATTATGAAACAATGCATTTTGGAAAATGGTTTAAAAATGAAATCATAAAAAATCTTAAGAAGTAGGGGAATATGGCCTGTTTTCATGTCATGTGATTGATGTCAAGCTTTCACAGGTTAGCTACAGTTTTTTGTTACCCAGACCTTCCCACCACAGTTAGCCCAGGGATAATCCAGCACATCTGCCCCATCAATACACGAGCAAACACACCACTCTCTACTATCACCACCAATAATAATAATAGCATAATGGTGTAATACAGAGCTGTTTTGAGTGGAATTGAAACCACCATCATGATAGATTTAACCTACCATATCGACCAGTCAGGAAACAAGTTAAATAATTTCAACTTGATCACTTTACATATACATACCCATTCACAATGAATTATTCACTCTGTAGAGATAGTTGCATGTCAAAAAAAAAATAATGCTTGAAATATGATTTCAAAGTCTAATTATTGTGTATTATTATGTAGCCTTTAATCCAAAGCCTCAGTTGATGGAGACATAACCCTTGACATCAAAGTAGGAAGACCACTGAACTGCACTGCCAAATCTCCACTGACACCTTCTCAACATATTACTCCTAATAGTTAAATGGGGTAACAGTAAATTTACAGAGTAACAAAAAACAGGATCCCGGTGGGGATAGATGAAGCTACAAATTGAATGTTGACTGGGAAAGTTATACACATCAATAAGATGTATAAATGGCATCTCCACCCCACACACACATTTGTTATTTTTATTTGGAATATTATATTGTTAAATATATAATAAAGAAATGCCTTTCAGGCTGGATGATTGATGCAGACAGTCGACCCAAGTTCAAGGAGCTGGCTGCTGAGTTCACTCGAATGGCTCGAGATCCCCAAAGATATCTTGTCATCCAGGTAGGTAAATTGATGGTATTGGAATATGTATGTTATCTTTATAGAGTTACTGTGTCAGTTTTTCATATAGAGAGTTTTTCTGTTTCCCATTTCTTTGTAAAAGAAAAAAAAAACATGGACTTTGCTTGTGTTGTGCTAAAATAAGTGCTCATTCAAAAAAGGTTTCTCTGAGTAATACAAGTAAAACCTAATGAAACAAATGTTACATCACCGCACTTGTTATTCTGATATTTTCAAATTAACTTCAGTGAAATACAACCTGCAGAGGTTATAAAAGTGTTAAAAATAATAGCTAATATGTTATCAGAATAACAAGCTGGACCTCACTCCAAACACTCCCCGTCCGGTAATATATCTATGTCTACTTCCACCCCATTCACATTTGTTGTGGTTTCTGTGCCCCACCCTCCCTCTCTTGTTTCTCTGCATATCAGCCTTTTCTCAAAATTATGAGATGGATCTGCCAAACCTGAGAGCTACTGACAAGGCCCCAAACCACAGCCTCTGACTTAACTTGTTGCTTTATCGTCAATAAATGTTTTTCTCCCTCCCCTCACTTCCAACTGGTGACAGCAGATGGTTGCCCCTCCCTGAGCTTCTTTCTGCCGGAGGTTTCTTCCTGTTAAAAGGGAGTTTTTCCATCCCACTGTTGCTAATAGAGTTTTTTTTTTGATTGTTGGGATTTTCTCAGTTTTATTGTAGAGTTTGTATCTTACAATATAAAATGCCTTGAGGCCATTGTTGTGATTTAGCATTATATAAATAAGACTGAATTGAACTGAATCAAACTCTACTCAGGGTGATGATCGCATGAAGCTGCCCAGCCCCAGTGACAGCAAGTTCTTCCAGAGCCTCTTAGATGAGGAGGAACTAGATGATCTGATGGATGCTGAGGAGTACTTGGTGCCCCACTCCTTCAACATTCCCCCACTGGCATACACTCCACGCACAAGGATGGACTCCAACAAGGTACTTTATTTCAAGCGCCCTAATACAATGTTCAATATGTGGAAGAAATACTGAAGATACATTTACATTGTGTTATTAAGGTGGATCATTATGCAATGTGACTGCACAATGTGTTTTGCAGTAGAAATAAGTTGTTTAAACTTGGAGGAATTTTTAAAAATAGCTCAGACTTAACAGCATGTTTTCATCTTAGCATGTCAAATACTGCTATTCTGGCAGATGCCACTGGCATCTGTGCTGTGACAAGAGAGATTAAGTCCACATTTGGAGGCTAGAAGGGTGGTGGTGGTGAAGTAAATCACAAGTTTGCCAGCCAACAACTCACGATTTGTCTCCTGTTTCAGACTTTGTTCTGCGTTGATTTCACTTAATAATTAGTTTTAGGTTTTGTAGTGGCCCTGGCAGAACCACAACGCTGCAATAGACTTAAGAAAAGGCTATGGATTATAGTGTAGGATCACACCCCTTCACAATATCAAGCGTGCATAAAATGTTCAACTAATTTTCTTCTGTGTATACCCAGCTGGCAGTGGTGA